>NC_088248.1:58892575-59197281 GCF_036013445.1 Caloenas nicobarica | reverse complement strand
TTTATGGAACAGCAGAGTACAGAATGAGGTAAAAATCTCACACATATTCAGTTTTCTTGGTCTAATTTGCAAAGCTTAGCAAATTAGATTCTGCAAGAAAGAGTCAACCTTTGCCCTTCACAGACTATTTATTATTTCATTTTGAGATGAAACTACAGTAACTTCTTTTTCTTTTCTTCCTAGTCAAACTGCTGAACAGTGATTTGTTTAGCATACAGCAAGAATAGTACTGAAAAATAAGAAGAAAAGAAAAACAAGTACATATTTTGTTTTCTCAGAAGCCAGAAAATAGTGAAGCTATACTACAAACACCAGCTCAGAAGAGAATATGAGGCTGTTTAATCTGTTGAGAATTTGGCAGACAGTGAGTGAACACCCACAGACAACAAAGAACAGAGTTTCACAATCTTTTCTGTCCAAAAAAAGCCAGAATTTGGCTGGTGTCACATAAGAAGACATGGGGGCATTGCTTACAACCCTGCTTATAAGGCGTTGGACCAAAAGTGCTTAAATTATAAGAACCTTTTTACTCATCAGTCTGAAAGATTGTGATAGATATTTAGACTTTGTCCACAATGAGGACAGGTTCTTCCCCACAGCTTTGCTCTGGGGATCCTTCGCAGTGCATTGTTGCTCCCCCTCCTCATACCATTGTCCAGCCTTCACTGTCGATGCATCATGAATAATATTTATTATTCAGCATGGTATTAACATCCCACCCCCACATGCCTTCTTATCCCTTTCCATCCCCAATCATTTTAACACTATGGCAAAACTAAAATTCTCCCTTGCAATCTAAACCAAACAATAAAATACTGAATTTACTTACGATCAATGATTTTGAGTATTTTTTCCCCTGGGATTCTCTTAAAAAAAAAAAAAAATCTCGCATTCTATAGCTTGTGAGAAGCTGCTCACATATTCACAAAATATGCTGCACAGGCTAAAACAATGTTTAAAAGCCTGAAAAAGCATCTAACTCCCCAAAAACTCATCGTCTTTTTATCCCATGGATTAGTCTTTATTTTCCCTTTTGTCCAGTTGTCAATGCATTTTCCAAGTGACAGAGCTAATATTTCTGTTAGAGAAGTAACAAGGTGAATAATTCCCCAGTCAGGATGATTTTTCCCCCTGATATTTAGTAAAAGAATCAAACCAAACACCCTCCTTAATTTTATCTCATTATTCCTGGAGCTATGACCCTTTTTTGTCACTTGGAATAGTGCCCCTCCTTCTGTAATGCTTTAGCATGAAAAATTTGTAGGTTATTATTGCTCTCCTTAGTTGTTGCTTAGCTAAGTGATATATGTTTGACAGACTGTAATTGTATGAGCCCCTGGGAAGGGAAACTGCCAAGATGCACACAGCTCTATTTGGGATACATATTACAAGGTGTGCCAAATGCAGCCAGATGTAGTGCATAAACAAGAGAAAAAAACCTCAAACTCTGACTAAAAGAAGAGACAGGGGAGAGGGAGTGATATATATATATATATATATTTTTTTTTTAAGCCAGTTATAAAAATCTCCGTTATTTTCTAAAGTTTTCTAAAGGTCTCTAGTGAAAGCACACATGGACTACTCTAGATTTACAAGCACTTGTACACTCACTGGCCACCCTGCTCAGATCCTGGGCCCTCTTACTCACCCCACAGATCCCCTACTTGCCAGTTGGTTCTGTGTGAGGTTTACTAGTGGACACACACCCCCCCACACAGGTGATTTGGGGGAGATAGAGACTCTCGTCCCCCAGCAATTAGCACCAGGCACACAGGCTATGATCCATGGTCTTGCTCCAGCTGCTGGTACGGAACCTCTCACACTCCTCACTCCTGCCTGCTCCACTCATTTTCAGGACACATACCATTACCAGGTGGCTGAGGCTCAGACCTCCACTCAGCCCAGTGGGTGGCACAGAGACCCCACTGGCTTCAGTAGCTGACACCACAGGTCAGGGGTGCCCACACTTCTGGTGTGACTCCAGCTGCTGGCCCCAAATCCACTCACTGTGGTCCCTCTGGCAGCTGGCACCTCATCCTTGCAACATTCACATAGACAAAGGACATAGAGTGAGAATACACAGAGAGATCATTAAGAAAGGATTTAATCAGGAGACAGGGCAGATTGTGACGATCAGACTCAGGGCTGGGTCAGACAAGAGTGTTGACCAGTCATGGTTTACATGCAGCCACCTCCTTTTATGCCTCTTTCGGATTAACTCCCCCGCTTTGTTCCTCCCTTATCCCCTTCTCCTAAACTTACCTTTGTACATTTTGCATAGTCCTGCAGAAGTATCTTGAGTACTGATGCTTCTCCCTTGTCAGTTGAAAAGTACAGGCTGACTCTCTCCAAAGCTGTACCTGGAGTTTCTTAGTGGTCCAGCAATTAGTAGCTGAATGCTTTTGGTCTTTGCCATTGTCTCCATTATCTTTTGTCTACCATGTTTGTCTTTTTCTGTTATCCCTTCCCCCTTTACTTATTATCTCTTTTTGCATTGAAAAGGTCATTGTTCAGATAACCTTGTGAAGCAGATGTTCTTGCCTTCCAGACACCCTTGCAGAAGTCAATACACTGAATCTCAGAAAATGGAAAAAGCCCTGAAAAGTGAGGGAACCACAAGGTGACTGAAGTGGGAGACAAAGAAAGATTTGAAGAGAAGGGGAAATGGTATTTATAAACCAGTATTTAATAGCAGTTTCAGGTATTCAAAAATGACAAAACAACAAAAAAGAGCTTGGTCATCAAATAGATCAAAGGAATGAAAGCCTAAAATTCTTGTAGATTATATATGGTTTTAAATAAATTTTTTGAGGTTATTCTTATTTGTTAATGTTGTAGTAATTAGAAGGTCATCCATATTAGACATTACTTTCTGATATTTTTTTTTTCTGCAAAGCCCAGAGGTGAAAAGAATTAATCTGACCAAATGTAATCATCTACAGCTCAGCTATTCATCCTGGGCTTCCTCTGTATCAGTGAGGAGAAACAGGCAATTCTTGGGTGCAGCATATCTCATCCTAAAATAGACTTCTAAAATAGATCATCAAGTCCATGCTTTAAAATTGCCTAATTTTCTTAATTGACTATAAAGTTGGCCTAGGGGGTTAGCTGAGATATAGATGTCTACATTCTACACATATTAAATTAGGTGAGATGAATCCCACCCTTCATTTATTTTTCAAAGTATCTAACTTGAAATTGTCACATAATGATATGAATATGAGAGATGGGGCTTCAAGAAAAGCATTAAATATTACAAGAATAGTGATAAGATTGTGAGAACTGATAATAACACTTACGCATGGTAGTGACCTGATGTTGCCAGGGTCATATGCATATAATTCTGTGCTATTGGAAATGAGCAAAGAATGTGTGAAAAGGAGTGTGTGCTATGTTTAAAAAAAGTTTAATATGATAGTGGAACAAAACGTAACACCACGGTTAGAGAAATAAACAAGTACTTTCCTCTCTCTACTGATTCCTTCTCCATTGCTGCTTCAAAGTCCAAGCTTTTGTCCTCGGTATTGAAAACTTGCATAACTCCTCTTGTCTTCCCCACCTCTGCTTCAAATACAGGAGCAAAAAACAAGAGAGATAAATGGAAGAGCTAAAAAAATTGTAAAGAAGTAATTCAAAGAACTAGGAGGAAAAAAATAGAGAGGAGGGGGAGGGAACAAAGAGAGGACAGTGAAAGCATAAGGGAAACAAGTGTCCTGTCGTTCTCTAGGCAGTATTGTCTACATGTAAGCCAGGTTTCTAGTGACTAATACAACAGACTGTTCCTAGCTTGCTGAAGTTGTCACTTGACCACTTCATTGTCTCTTATGTTCTCCTGTCCTATGTTTTTCTCTATTCCATTTTCTTCCTGTCTATAATTCCTGTATGCTTTCTGACACCATGATATTTAAAAGCCTCTGTCAGTCTGTCTACCCTTTGCTGCCAGTTGCTATTGTTTTTGCCTCACTCCAGCTAAGCTCATTGAGTTGCTTTGGAAAGAGCTCAACCTCCTAACCATGCCTCTGGAGACAAAGCAACAAAACCGAGTGAGCTGCAGAGAGAGGCGGCAGCCAGCAGCAAGGGAGGTCCGGGCCAATGGACATGGACAAAAACTGAGATCATTTAAATGAGGAAGGCACAAGGCAGAGAAGCAGCAAAGCAATTCTTTTGTGATGGGCACAGAAACCATGAGTAGTGCGCCAGTTATAACAATGAACTGGAAAAAAGAGTACTGACTGGAGGTTAACTCTGTTAATTATCAGAATTGAAAATGAGATGAATAGCCAAACGTGTGAAAAAAGGGGAAGCTGCAGTGTCTCAGACACCTGCTTTTCTTAATCCACTTTCATTCGGAAACAAAAATGCTTCCTTTTCAGTCCAATATATATCAACAAGTAGGAGCAGGTGACCGATTTGATGACTGAAACTAAATTTGGGGGCAATCAATCACACATAGCCTGTCATGAGAGTTGCTGTTTCCTTCAGATGCTGATTTCCGTCATGTTTATGTCCCATTGCACCCATGAAGTTTGGCTCCCCATTGTACTATACTTGCATAAACAGAGAAGAAGAAACAATCTCCATGCCAAAGAGCTTGCTCTAAGCAAGCCTACTGTGGGAGATAATTTTTCTGTAATGAGCATGTGTGTCTTTATGCTGCTAAGGTTTGCGTTCCATTACTAAATCATTCTCTCAGTCTCCCACTTTCTCTCTAGATAACAGCAGGGATTTTGTAAAGGAGCTTTGCCCTTCATCAAAATTATGATATATCTGAAGTATAGCCAGACCTTTCCCTTAAATGTGAGGAGTTTTAGGGATGAATGTCTCTGTATTGAGGCAATAATGAGTTCCAGCTGAGAGGCCAGAGAGCCAGAGGATTATGGTGGAGACCAAAAAGCTTCAATGCCATCCTGCATCGTGGCAACAAACTAAAGTAATGGAGGACTGGGATGCAGATGGGCAGAACTGAAGAGGTGCAAGCTAACTGATTTTGTTCAGAATTAATGACACATATGGTTGTAGAACCTGTTCACAGGAGAGAGTATGACAAAGGAAAACATTGAGTGGATCTGAAAAAAAGGAATTATAGATGGAAACAGAGAAATACTGTTGGCAAGTGGAAATCCATTTAGAATAGGTTTATTAAGAAGAGATTGACTGGGAACTTCATTTTTACTCTTTTTCCCTTCAAGTCTATTTTTGGTACTCAGGAGGGATAGAATGATAATCTGCTACTTGCTTTTTTGTGTGTGAGAGAATAATTTGATATCCCAGTTTATGTTTTTATCTCCCTTCTCAAATCAACACTAATTACTTAGGGAAACCAAAAAAAATATCTTGACAAATGTATGAAATGGAATTTTACTTTTCTGGAGATCTGAGACTCTGAGAGTTTGTTAACATATATTCTGAGGTATTCAGAAATTTCTGAAGGCTACTGGAGCAAATGATTGAGTATATTTTTCTTCAAAATCCTTGCAAAAATCTTTTTCTTATCATTGTAAAGGGGAAAGTAAATGCTTTCTGAAGATGTGGCAAGTCTTATACCATTCAGAGTTGTAACAGTAGCTACTTTATACAAAACCATGAAAATAGTAAAATATCTAAGACTGAAAATATCTAAATATAAGGTTATATCTGGTGTCTGTTATAAACTGTTTATTTAATAACTCCCATGATTTTTTAAAAACTTCTTTATGAGTCTGAGATTCACCTAATGTTTGAGTTAAACTTCAGTGCACTGAAATACACATAATAAAAGCAGTAGGCCTTAGGTTCAGAAAAAAAAAATCTTGATGACAATTTTTTTCACTGCAATTGATCCTCCTCAGCATATTACTCCATATGTAAGTTTTCATGCATCTGTTTTGAATTGAAACCAATGAGAAAAGCAAGCAGGTGAGAGTTGCAAACTGATAAATAAATTGCTGACATTAGGAACTTGTCTGTTAGAAGGGGAAAAAAAAATAAAAAGCGTGCATTCACTTTCTGTAGTACAGGCTCAGTTTGACTCTTCATGTTGTTGTACTCAACCATATGCTGTAAATCTGTGGAACAGTAGCTGTAAAATGAATAGTGTCGCAGTGAGCCTGTATATTTCTTAGGAAGAAATGTACTGATTTAATGTAAAGGGGCAAAAAGAAGAACAGCCACACTTTGTGGCTCTACTTTACCCCAAAGCCCTGGAAAAAAACCCTTGAATATTTTCTCAGCCCCTCGTATGGTCTATTCCTTATTCCCTGAATAAAACTGAATTGAAGTTAGTTCTTTACTCATGGATGACAAGGCATCACTCCTGCCTCGTGTTTTCTCTGCCTTCCCCCTCCTTGCCCCATTTGCTGTCTCATATATAGAGCTCTAATTCTAACCCAGAAATTAGATTTTCTTTTGACTGAGAAGCCCAGAGTTCTTGCTTGTACATTACAGCTGAATCTGAGTACCTTATGCAAAAAAAAGCGCATTTTTTTATTGAGTCTTTTGCAGTGTCACAGCTTATTCTGTACAAAAGCAGATGCGAGATCTCTGGATGTCAGTCAGAGGCTCTTCTGTTCTGCAGAGCTCTTCGAGCTTATTAAACACCTGTATCCAAAAGGTACTGATCTTTAGACTACTGCTGTATGAATAACATGGATACAGTAGTCTTCTGCTGACCCAGATTTCTGTTTTTCAGTTAGTATGTGCAGGCACCATCTGTAGAAGCCCCTGTCTCTTCCCATCATTGGAGGGCTATGGTGGTTCTGATAAGCCACTGCCCCTCTGCACTTTTTGGTAATCTATAACACTAGGTAGTGAGGTAAGCATTGATAAGATGTTGCTCTGTGAACTCCAGATTGGCAAGGCGGGGATACCTTTTTTATAACCCCTAGCTAAGGCAGCATATGTGGCGGTTTTGTTGTATCTATCATAAAAGAGAATGATTTGAAGGTTACCTCTGTCATATCTATCAAATCACTCACAATCTACTTCAATTATCACAGCAATGCACAGCTGAGGGTTACTCTATCTTGCAGTGAAGAAAATGGGTACAGAGGACCAATAGAAAGAAATAAGTATGCTAAACATATAGCAGAAAAGAAAATGAAAATTTCGGACTCACTTTAAAGAGAAGAGATGAATTCTTAAGCAGTGCAGACGGGTATTTTTCTACCATTAACTTCTCCCCTCCCCCAATTATCGAGTATTAAAGCTGATCCAGTAGTCATTAGTTTGTGCTTCAAGTTTGCATTGCATATAAAATTACTTTTTTTGTTTTTTTCGTTTTCCCCTTAGATGGTGATAAATGCAGAAGAAAGACATTCTGTCTCTATTCTTGCACCCTTCACCATTGCCTTCTATTAGAAAGGAACTCCAGAGGGTTCAGGATCTGGATAACAGTAAGATACGATGCAGACTGGGAGCAAGAGGCTGTCTTAACTGTCAGGTGCAATTTCTCTTTTTGTAAAAATAAACTCATTAAGCTATAGAACTCTTGCTATGTTATATTGTAGCTACTAAATATTTACTTGGGAGTAAGTGAAACTGGGGAAAATCACAGAACAGAGACCCATGGTGGGGGCTACTAAATGCATGGAAAATACCTCTAGTGCAGGATGAACCACAAATGTCTGAGGGGTGGAAATGGTATTTTGGAGAGCATAATGTATTCTGACTCTGTTCTTGTACTTTCTCCTTGTCATGCATATTGCTTACTGTGAAAGACAGGAGATTGAGCAAGGTGTAGGGGAAAATTTTTGAAGTTATTTGCGCTGCTTTTTTATGCAAGAGGTACAAATCCTTTATACCCACAGAGTACAACAGAGTTGTACTCTCAAAACTTACAGTTTTGAGAAAACTGCCCTACCAGCAATGTTCCTCTGCTCAAAGGTGAAATGACTTAATTCTATTAATGAAGGGAAAGGTCTATTAACATAGTTGCCAGCACATGGGTACCTGAGATGTTACTGTAGAAAAAGTTTTAACAGCAATGAAATCTTGGTCTATACTGGTTTAGATTACCATATATTAAACTATGATATGACAAATCTGTCTGTGTTCAAACCCAGAGAGCTGCTTCCATTTCTGGCTCCAGTCCTTCCATCTCTAAGGAATTTCTTTTGAACCACCTGACTCCTGAAAATATCCAGGCTGGAGATAAAAAAAAAAAAAAATAAATTAAGAATGCTTATTTAACTGCATTGTCTATAGAGTGATCTGATCGCTTTGTATCAGATAAAGGAACCTATGTAATATATAGGAGAGAGGATTCCCTCCCAACTGTGATTTCACAGCATTACATACATTAAGACAAAGGCATTGGACACGATCTTGCTGTACTTCAGGCAAACCATTTCACTTCTTCTGTGCAAAGCAAGTCAGACTTGTCGGGTTTAACCTTTCATTGACATTCATGCTGGGATTCTTTCTTTTCATCGTACTACTGTATGTGCAACTAACTAGATTACCTGAGTCCTCCTGGCAAAAATAGATCATTCTGCTTCTGTATGTGCATGATTCACATAACTCAGCACAGAAACAAAGGATCTATGATTACTAAGATGCAGGGACGCTTGTGCATCCTGGCAACTCACTAAAATAGATATTCTTCACCAGTCAATACATCATTGCTACTATGGAGAAAAAACAGATGTAATTCCCATAAGAGCAATGAGAGACGGCAGTTCTGTGGGAAATACTGTACATCCTAAAATGAGAAATGGTCTTCCTGGCACTTGTTTTTTAGGACAGCCCTGGCTGGAATATGTGTAGAGTATATTCCCAGTGTTTGTCACTAATCCCAGAGGACAGAAGTAGGCTTATATGGCAAGAACAAGGTATAAACCTTGTATTTTTCTTTTCTATGTTTCAAAGACATGATTCTCATATGTTCAGGCCTATGTCAGAATTAGAGGATTTGGGTCACTATATTGTAAACTTCCACTATAAGTTATATATTTAAATATATAGAAACAAAATTGATGCAAAAATTATTATTAGGAGAGGCTGCCTATTTCTTTCATCAGAACCACTGCGTATGATATAATGCTGTGCTATATGAAAAGATCAAAATTTTTGCTCTCTCTCCAAAGACAGTGTTGAAACAATATATAAATACATATAAGCAGAATGTGAAATCTCCTCTGCCCTTTGGATGTTGCCCACATTTTTGTATTGATCTGTCTATTATTTTTCATTATTTGAAACTACTGCAAATATGAAAACTCTCAATCTTTTCTGTCCCCAAATCTCTTAAATTAAAAAAAAAAAGAAAATAAAAAGGAAAAATACTGAAAGAAGCAGAATTTCTGCATATAGAAATCTTTTTAAACTGATTATATGTATTTTGTTGTGAAAAGATTTAAAATGAAAAGGTCAGCGGTGCATGTTTTTTTCCTAAAAGCATGAATTCTAACAGATGTCAGTCTGATTTTACTGATCTCCTATACTATAATGGTAAATCAAAAGGAAGAAGCAAGGTTAATTCCAAAGAGCACTGTGTTGAATTCTATTAATAAAAAGTAAGATTAGGTTGTATTAGAGAAACCACGTCTTTTTAGAACATAGATTTTTGCTAATTGCAAATGTATTTAAATTGTTCTCCAAAATAGACCTGGTTGTAGAGTCCAAAATCACATTATGACCTGAAGCTACCTTGGAAGTAAAGAAATTATCAACGATTTTCAGCTAGAAAGAATTTCTATATTCAGTGCACCTGCACTTCTTTTTCCCTCCTTTAGGCCTTTGAATCATGAAGGAACAACAAATAATGATACATAGTATGGGAGGAATTTGAAATGTCTCTTTCTACTAATTCTAGATTACTATTTATTACTCTTTTCAGTCCCTATTCTTACTGTTCTGTTTGATGTCTGGAAGCTTTCAAGAGCAAGAAAGCTGATTAAATCACAAAACACATTTCATTACTTTTTCTGGGATCAGAGAATGATTTCTGCAGCACACTATTAGGGAATATTATGTGAATATTTGCATTGTGACAATATGCAAACTTTGTTGTTCAGTTCACTCTACAGTCATGAACAGTAGAGATTCTATACCAGTAAGTTTAAATACAAACATAGAGCATATCGTATTTGTATATGATATATAAATATAAAAAATTCCTTGACCAAAAGCTTTTTCTGTCAGGCATAAGATTCTTAATATGTGTGTCCTGACATCCATCCCAGTTCACTATGAGTTGCTGTGTGCTATGACTTTGTGCCCTCAGGTGATTGTGTTTCAGTAATAGAAGAATTGTTCCTTATGTGTGCTGTATTGACGTTTGTAAAATGTTTTGAGTTTCTCTGAGATGGAAGCTGCTATGCCAGTATAGACTATTAATGTACAATTAAACTTCAGACTTGGATTTACCAGAAGAATCTAAGACTGAATCCTCCTTGGTAAGGTCTCCATTAATCTTTCACTAACAGAGATACATGTGCCCTCCAGTGTCTTGATTCATTAACATGATTTCCATAATGACATACCTGGAATGAAAAAGTTCACCTTTCTACTCAGTAAATGAGTTGGAACAAATGTAGAGAACATTGACCTTACAGAGAGGCTTCTGGGTGATTAAATTGTTGAAACCATGTCAGTAAGTGCATTAGCCACTACAGAAACTTCCCCGTGGTGCTAATGAAGGAGAGAGGATAAAGATCTCTGTAAACCAATTGTCCATGTGTTTCCATCTGGCTAATACAGAATGGAAAAATTAAAAGGAGTTTATCTAATCACAAGTCCTTACTTTTTCCTCCACTCTGCTGCTTTGGAACAAAACTGAAAAACAGTGCTGAGATTGTGAATCAAAAGGCTTTTCAGTCTCACAGAAACACTCAGATATACTTAATTCATCTTCTGCATTGATTTTTCAGAGACCTGATCAGTAGAAATTCCAAGGTGTTATGGTGAAGGGAACCATATAAAAGCCTGGCAGAGAGATAGGAGTGGTAGTTTTCAAGTCTTTGAAAAAAACTTTACCTTTCAATACACCTGTACCACATATCTTCCTGTAGGTCTAGTAAAGGACAGATGACTTTTAGGGGAAGTTAAAGAACACAGAAAACAGAACAGCTTTTCACTGTCGCTTTTAATACATTATCCTTTCTAAGCTTAGCTTCCTGTTTGCAGATCTACAGTTCTCTGCATAATTCAGTGCCCAGCAAGAAATTCTGCATGCCTGTGCACAGAATATTAAATTACAATCTAACACAAAAGAGAATCTGTCCCAGTGCACATGAAGACTGGGGTGTTTTCTATGCTGTGCTGCTCTTTCTCAGCTTATAAGCCTACAAAAATCATACAAAGACATGGCAATAGCAAATTCACAGGTTCAGCCTTTTAAAAGCTCACAATGGATATAACAAAATGTTCATGAAAGAGTGCTAACAGAGGTTTTCCAAAATCGATTTTTCTTATTCTCTCTGACCACATCTCAGTCAGAACGATACCCTTGTGACCTACAAAATGTCTGAGAGAATAAAAATGCAGCAGCAGCTGAGCAAAGAGCAGAACTTTCAAAGCTGGGGAAAAAAGCAAAAAAAAAGCAGGAAAAGCAGGACAAAGTGTCTAACTTAATCATATTCTACAAGGTAACTTTGCTATGGCTGAAAAGTTTCAGTCTTCCTAATGTTAACATTTCTTTTCTGCCACATAACTTGTGTCATGCCAAATAATTAATCGTCTAGAAAAATATATTCTTGTATGAGACATACTTGATGTTGTAATTCATGTGGTCCAAGATTATTGGCTACTGTATGAAGACCTGAACTAACGAAGTCTTTTTTCTTATAATTTGTGTCTTTTGTCTCTAACCTTTTCCAGCTGAGCTCTCTTTTATGTCATCTATGATATCCCTTACAGGCAAGAGACAGCAATGCCATACCTAGTCTGGAACTATCTATGTGCTGATCAGTCAGCCAGGTTGCACTTGCTGACTTGCTAGAAAGCTGCTGCCAAATGGAGTGTATATGGGCAGAAATCTGTTTGTCTTTCTCCCAGCAGGACAGCAGTTTATATCCTACCCTTCCCTCTAACTGCTGATTTTCACTATACTTCCAGTAACATAATTATCTTCAATAATTTTCTTTCATATATAACTAAATACAGACAGTAGGGTTCAAATATTATGAAGGGCAGGGAAAGAACAGGCAGATGATAGCTAGACAGAGTTAAATGTGATATATCACATTTGTTGTATTTGCAGTACCCAATTTGTTTCCTTTAGGAAAACCAGAAAAAAACCCCCACAAACCACAAAACCAACCTATAACTATTGGTAGAGGATAATATTCTACAGAGCAATGTAGGAAATGCAAATGAAGGATTTATACTCTGATAAAAGTATTTTTGTCAGAAAAACAGAAAGATTTTATTTATCCATCTACTGAAGCTGTTCTTGTTTACAGATCTGTTTCTTGTCTGTCAGCAGAAGGATTTCTTTTAATTTCTCAAGGCTGCCCTACAGAGGGGACAGTTAAGCTGTAGATCTTGGATACAGGTGTTTTAGGAGTAATCTTACAGACCTTCTGATTCCTACCCCTGCCCTCCCTCAAAATCACACAACTGGCTGCATTAGGATTAGCCTACTTGTTGGGACAGGCAAAAGCTGGGCTATTTTGTCCCAGACCAGTAACTGACCCAGTTTCCTGCAGAACTCCAGAGCAGTTATTCCAGTACAAGTGGACCACAAGTCCTGAGTACCTTGTGTGCCGTGGGGCAAGTGAGGAAAAGAGCGGTTGTGACTGAGGAAAAGGACAATTAAATTGTCTTTCCCAGTGAGGTCCTTGTACACAGAAATACCTCTGCAGGAGATGTTAAGGTGATATTAGTTTAAACCCTGCAATTTTAGAATTCTGCACAGGTAAAGTGAAAGGAAATTCATTTCTGTGTTTTGATTAATCCCATTTTAATAGACTTTACATTGCTGGGTAAATCCTGAAGTCATGCTAAAGGACAATTAACTTTGTTGTTTATCTAATGATGCCTGCTGTCATTCACTAGTCATGTGATCATCAAAAAATGCTTTGCAGAAGAAGCCCCATGGTGATAAATAAATCTGGTAAATAAAGCTCATGTGGCCTGAAGGAAAGTGAAACTAAAAAAAAAAAAAAGTTTCCTGCATTTGGCCCTATAATCACTATGTCCTGTCAAGTGAGAAACTCATCATTATGGCCAAACTAGTACAAATCGGTACATTTAACATTTTTGTCACTTACTATTGACGAACAGTATTATTTATCAGTGTGCATCTTAGTATAACTGTTCCTAGCTATAGACTAAAAATTATCTTTTGCATAAAAACTCCACATATTTTCTGGTTCAGAGGGTAACACAGATAAAGCCCATAAAAATGCTGCTTCAAGCATAAGTGTCTGGTTTAGCAGTAAGCATGAGCACGAATGAAAACTGCAAATAAACAGCTGGGAACAACAGCACAAAAATCACATGCTGTGTAGTTGTCTTCCACATTGTATCTCTGGCTGCTCCATGCCAGTTATGCTGTACAACAGTCAAGAAGTCAAGTATGTACAGAAACAAAAAAGTCATTTTTATTGGCACCTATACACTTATTTCTATTACACAATTATGCACATGTGAGGTGAAGCAATTAATTGCATTCTCTCCCAGCACCTGTGAACCTACAGCAATACTTTTCACATGAAATAGGCAAGATAGAATCAATACAGCTTATGTTTTGTATGTAAATTGTTGTTGAAAAAGTATTGTTTACTTCAGCGATAGTTTTGAAAGGGGAAAACTTTGTTCAGGAAAAACAGCTGTACTCCCTATGCCTCAGAACACTAGGCTCCTTAAATAGGTACAGGGCTTTAGGAAGGAGGATCTGCTGAGAGTACGATAGCACAGGAGCTGCAGAGTTCTAAGGTGCTGGGAGGCCTCTCTGCAGTTTTAGGCAGTACGTTCTGTCTGTCTACATTATGTCAGGAATCATTCCTTCGAAATGCTTAGCATTGGAAAGATGTGAAAATATGTCTATCCCTGCTCCAGGGCTGCCAGCTGTATGTTGAGCCTTTTTAAGATTCACCCAATGAGACTACGTAATTAAATGCCAGCAAACTTGCCTGAGGGTAGTAAAATCCAGTCGTCATTTTTTCAATATTTTCAAGTACATTGTGTGATTGAAAAGAACTATCTTTTCTCCTATAGGAAGAGACTTGTGTGTTTATGAATTGTGTGAAATCTAGTCAATCTGATAGTCATTACTTATAAATGTGTGTATAGCAAAAGTATTTATGGAATTGGATAGCTAAAACAATAGAGGCACCCACAGAAAACATAGGACTTTCTAGTGCAAAGGCAACTTCAGAGCTTTTCTTAGATGGGCACACTGTGGTGGCATTACTTGGTATAAGTGAATGTATTAATATATTGTCCCTGAGAGAAACAAGTAAAAAAGCAGAGAAGTGGAGAGAGAAGCATTTGAGGACACAGAATAAACATTGAGAGTGTAGCTTTGTGAAGAGCTTAGAGAAAGATCTTTTGGGCTAAGTGCTAGCTAGAGACAGTCTTGACCCCATGGGCAAAGGAGCTGTATCTCTTATGGTTTGATTTCTGCTGCATTTAGGGGAACCAGACAGTGCATTCTTTGTAAACAAACAGGATGACACTGAAGAAATATATGACTATTATCAGCTTCACCTCCTACCTGAAACAGCCCTTGAGCTAACCACTTAGGTCAAGAAAGGGTCCTTTCTCTACTGCTTGGAATGTATTTGATTTCAGAAAGGCTTTCATCATTGATCTCTTTCAGTGCGATGCAGTTCCTACATATCTGAATTCTATCCTGTGTAGCACACGTGTGTCTGCATTAGAATATGGGTTTCTCAGAAGGGAAAGACTTGATGTGTTTGTGTTGTATATTCAAAAGATTTATGTTACAAGAAATATAGTACTGAAGAGTTACACAACAAAGACATAAGAAATGTAAGAACTGTGGTTGTCTGAGCAGCATTAATTCCACTTAGCAATAGGATCACCAGCTCATCTACTATACAGCTAAGAATACACAAAGGAAAAGTGAATTTTCATGAAAAAATATCGAAGAGTTTAACCGACAAGGTATCTATAACTTGTAAAATTTGAAAAATATTGTATAGAAGCATTGTTTTGAAGAGATTGCCTTTAAGTAACTTGATTCATTTTGGCTTCACTGATCCTTATCCAAATCTTAATTGTTTTGCATTACATTGTAACATCTTTGTATTGTACAGAAGTTTGTGATATTTCTGTTTAATCATTACTAGCGATATAGATAGAATTCTTCAAAGTGTAAAATGCTTCTCTCGCAAAATTTGACTCAAAGAAAAAAACAGGGTTTTTTAGAAAACTCAAACTTATATGGAAGGGATGTCTGAAAACCATAAACTGTTCAGCAAATTTCTAAGCATTTGGTTCTGATCAATGACTGATCACCTTTAATATTACTAATATCTTAACTGTTGTCTTTTTTAACCTTACTAAAATAGTAAAACTGATGTAATTCCAAAACATGCAAACTTGGCAAAATAGGGTTGAATGTGCTGCCAGGCTGCTGTCAAAGATCCCCTTGCAACCAGCTTCTGGAGTAAACAGATACCATTTAAATGGACAAGACCATCCGCATCAAAGCAAGGAACAGAGAATAGGGAAAGGCTTCTTGTGCTCCATGTACTCGCTCTGTACCTCTGCCCAGTCTTTTAAGAGCCCCTTGTCCTGTCCCCAGGTGACTATGGACTGCCACGGACTTCAAAATCTTCCAGAAAGCAAAGAAACAATGGGAGGTTTCCTGGGCAATCCACCAAATGAAAGTACTATTAGTGCAGCTAATGAAATGTTGCAGCCATGGACAGAATTGAAGAGAGACTGAATTGTGCCCAACATTTCTGCTACCTCGAGATGAAGACACCAGGTAGAATTAAGCAATATTTTCTTAATATACTGCCAATATTTCAAGAATATGACACTGCATGACGAAAGATAGTGCTCGGGGATGTGGAAGTGATGCTGAAAATGGATATTCACACTGGTGTGTAAAACAGACTATAGTCAGAGGCACTGTGTTTTATGTGGAGAGATTTTTTCTGTGCTTTCTCAAAACAAAGATATCTTCAGTTATTTTCTCTGATGAGTTTGTTTGTTTGTTTGTTTGTTTCTTAAGGAGCATTAGTGGTTGTTAGTAGGGAAAAAAAACAGTTAAAGAAAGATGAGAGAAGGTATTTAGTCACCCCAGACATTATCAGTGCGTGTTCAGGTCAGTGTGTTTTGTTCCATTTAAAAAGAATCCCTAGCTGCTTTGGGTCTTGTAACAACCAGTACTTGAGAGAATGTTACTTCATGTCAGAAGAATAATACAGTTTAATCTTACCCTGCTTTGAAGTAACAAAGTGAATAACAAAATAAACTTGGCCTCTTGAGCTTGAAGGTACAAGGCTCCATCCCTATGCACTTGCAATCATGGAACTGTTCTTGCTCCCTTACAAATAGATGTAAAAAGTCAAGGGTTTAAGTGAGAGTATAATAGGTTCTAATATTTGCTCTTATGCATCAAAAACTTCCCTTTCATTTCTCCAAGCTTGGTTGGGAATTAAATTGGCCTTTTGCATGCTTGAAAATCGTGCTGGCCTTTATGCTTTTCACTATAATTGCCATATAAACAGAAGTTACAATGTCCTGCAGAGAGGGGAAAAGCCTATACCCCAAAACCCAAGACACTTTTAATATCCTACAAGAACCTATTTCCTTATTCCTTACCCTTACTCCTATAAGATCCAATTCAATTTTTACTGAAGTGACTGGGAAGTTTTCTGTTGATTTTAATGCACGTTGTAAAAAGCTACTTAATAGTTTATCATTGTGAACTTTTTCACCTCGGTCACTGGTCAGTGCTCACTATGTGGATTTGATGAGAGTGAAGCTGTTGCAAGCATAGCAAGGTGCTCTTTTAGATGTAATTGCATATAGTTGCAAGCACAGCATCTTATAAAACCTGCTCTAACCTGTGTTTAGGGACTTTTAGACAGTAAAGAATATAATTTAATTCCCTTTGAGATTTCTTTAGGTGGAATTGGCAGCCCACCTTGCCTTGGGAAGATATTTGCCATGACAGTATATTGACTTTATAGACTTTCTTTCTCACTTCCAGTGAGACACATTTGCCACTGAATGCTTAACATAGTGACAAACCTTAAAGCACTGGAATGAGATTCCCAAAAAAGATGTTTTCATTTTGCAATAAGGTCAAATTGTTTTCTGTAAAACATTTCAGTGAACATAAGCCAATTAACCCTTTTCCCTAAATGAAATACGTACATGGAATTAATTTCTTAAAGAGAAATACCAACATATTTCTTATTTAACTTGACAGTATGATAACACAATATACTGCTGTATCTTGATAACATTTAAGGAAATAATTCGAATAGGTTAGAAATATGTGTGCAAATTTGCATCCATCATGCTGAAAACCTTTCTGTATAAAACACGTGTTTCCTTAGAATCAGTGAAGCAAATTTTATTTAAATTGGCTTAAATTCTAGCACTCTGCCTTTTAGATCCCGATTTAGTTAGCCGAAATGCACTCATTCTGAAAGACAGATTCATAAATAGGCAAAGGTAGCTTTTTTCTGCTTAGTAGCACTTTTAAAAACTAAGTACAAGGGTAGATATCCCAAACTGCTACTTAACTCTGTCTAGTCTTGTAGGTATTTAAATCTAGGAAATCTTTCTGGACAGCAATATGTCTGCCTCTGACTTTATTAGAAGTGCCAAGCAGAACAAATAGTTGGCAGATTTTTGCTTTATGTACCAGTTATTCACATTAGAATCATAGAATGTCTCAAGTTGGAAGAGACTCATAAGGTTTATTGAGTCCAACTCCCTGCTCCTTGCAGGACTATCTAAAATCAAACCATATGACTGAGTCATGCAGCTGCTTAAAGCCAAAATTTGCTTTTTCTGGGTGAATGGCCTGACTCCATAGCGACAGAGTCATTTTGGGCAGGGTGGAACAGCTTGCAAAAGACAGAACAAAATATCATTCCTTTGCCCTGCTCTCCCACTGTCACACAAAGTCTGATATCTATGGAGTTCTCCTGGCAGGTGGGAATGTACTGTTAATATCTCAGGAGGGACTGTTACTGTCCATGTTCCAGCTCAAGGAATGTGGTAACACATGCCTGAATCTTCCATGCCTAGTGGGTCTAACATTTTGTCTATGCAAACAACCATGACCCATAGTAACTTACACAACTTCATTATTTTAAACCTCATGAGACTTTTTTGTTTGATTGTTTCTGATTCTCTGTGCTGTTGGTAAACTGTTCCAGAAATGCTCTCATCTGACAGGTAAGAACTTTAAATAATTCTTGTTCTGAGTTTGTTCCATGGCCATACCTTTCCAACTTTTGTGAACTTTGCCTGTTAGCTTAATGAGCTCTTCTATATCTAATGTTTAACTCTGTGATGTGTTTATATAAAGCAAACATATCTCCTCTCGGCCTCTCTTCTAAGAGATTCAGGAAGCCAAGCATTATTTAGTCTTCCCTGTAAAACAGGTTATCCAAACTTCTGATCATACTGGTTGCTTCCCTGTCTACTTGCTCCAGGTAGAGAGTGATTGTTCTTGAACATGAGTGACTAGAATTGTGATGGGTATTCAAAAGAAAAATTTGAAAGTATCTTATATGAAAGTCATGAAAAAATATTTCCAAAAATATTTCATGTATCTTTCAAAGATGACTTTGCCTTGTCATGTGGGCACATTGTACTATTGATTATTAGTCATAACAAATTTATCTCCCCTCTCCCATTTCCATCTCAGAGGTTCTCATGCATAGTATAAATTCATGTAATGTAAGTTTCTCCATGTATAACCTTGCATTTTTTGCTTTATTCATCTTCACTCAGATTCTGTTCCTAGAGTTCTCGGGATGTGGCACTGAGATTCTTCTTTCTGGCCTTTTGTGGGACCTACCTCAATCAAATACTAGTGTAATTTTAAATAAAACAAGGTGAAACCTGTTTTAACATCTGCTGGACCCAATTTATCATTATGTTGTTCCTTTTCTGCGTCACTTTAACTCTATGGAATTCAATTGAGTTATGGAATGTAAGTTTGGATTAACACATGAAGCAGACCTTGCAATGTCCACCTCCTTAATTGCAAGTCTTGCCTATTTTCTCTTAGAAGACAATTTTTTAATGAAGTCAAAGAGTGTACATTTATTATTTGAATAAACAGAAACTAACATACTGAAATAATAATATTCTGCATTTTTCCAGAATTAAATTCTGAGCGATGGTTGTTTCCAGTTTAGATATAGTGCAGTTAACATAAAGGACAATTTCTGTTGTTTGTAATCTAGAGTTAGAACAGAATATGATAAATATTCATAAGTGTATAAAATATATTTAATCAGTCTGAAGTAATTTACTGAAAGTCAGAAGCCTGATTAGACTATTCTCTGATTTAACTACAATGTAGAGGGAAAATAGAAAGCTTGTGATTTTATGAAAATTTCCCTGTTTCCAATGATGATTTTGAGAAGGATAGTTTGAGCGGGAGCTTGTTAGAAGAAATGACTGACTTTGGTGCTTATGAAATATCATGCAATTGGCTGATCAAAGGTTAATGTAAAAAATAAATTGCAATGAGCGATCTCTGAATCTATGCTACAGAAAAAAATATAGCATTTCAAAAATATAGTAATGATCTTAAGATAACACAGATCTGAAATCCTTTTCTGTCATGGAATTTTTAAACAGCTCTCAGGATTTCAAAATGTCAGATCATTCTAAAATGCTTCTGAGGTCCCACAGTTGCCTAGAGCCCTAAGAACCTACCAGGCAGGTCCAGATGGAGTCTAGGGGCAGAAGTTCCTCATAATTCTGAGACAGCAATTTTTTTTTTGTGAGAAGTCTACTGATGTACATACAGCAATACAGTCAGTATCATAGGATAAATTTGCTGTCTGGTCTCTGTACCCTTTCTTGCTCTTAGTGTACAAGTGAGTTCTCATGCAAGTGTAAAGTATTTAGGGCTGCTGTAATTAGTCCTGCACTTGCACTCACAGTCCAAAACTTGCCCAGCTGGAGATGGAAATTCTAATACTAGTTACTGCTCAGGAGTATAATTATCTGGATTTAAGCATGGATGCAAATTTTAGCAAACACCCAAATTTTTATAAGTTTAATTTTCAGAATTAGAATTTTTTGTATTAAAATTAGTGTAACCTGTGAAATAGCAAGTTGGGCAGTGACAAGTTCTGGACAAGAGACATACAGCTTACTTTAAAACAAGATAAAATACTATATAACCAAGTGATAGAGCTTAATGATTGTTTTCCTGCCTGTTAGCATTGAGAAAGTTCTTCTTCACAGTCTTAGGTAGAAAGACATGCTGTACTTCTTTCTGGAGTTTTATACCTTTGTTTTCATGTGTTATGCCATTTATCTGACAATTAATAGCCCAATTTTAATACAACCATCTGGCCTCTGTTTATCTCCAATCACATGCTCCAGGAAGGAAAACAGTAAGTAACAGATTTTATCAAACCAGCTGGAGTAAGCATGACTGATGGAGATAGTATCACACCCAATGTCTTAATTTAAAACTTGGAGGACTGTAGTATTTTGCACTACATAAGACAGCTACCACAAGGACTTAGAGCTGGGAATTCTCAAAGATACTGGAGAGGGATCTGGTGGTGGGAAACAGGGTGAAAGCCCTATGCAAATCTTTGCATTTCTGCTTATTCAAAAGCAAGTACTTCAAAAGAAGCCATATATTTCTTTGAAATCTATAAGCAGCTGGACTTCTAACTCTACAGATATACCATACATAAAGTTCAACATGGTTTTCAAAACTTATGTTGAGGTAATGGGCATAAGAATTTCACCAAAAAATGGCAAAAGCACTAAGCAGCAAGCAGACTGACTGCAAAGGTATTTAGAAAGAGTACAATGAAACACACAGCAAGAAGCCATATTTCACTTTGAGAAGGTAGGCAATCCCGATGAGACAGCTTTTTTGAATCTCATGCTGGAGAATGCTGGGTATATTGATTAGAAAACTCTTTTCGTGCCCCCACCCCTCCAGGCAGATTGCCATGCAGTGGCACTCACCAGCTGCACAGACACCCCTGGGGGCAGTGGGCGCTGTCAGGATTGCTCTGCCAAGGTTCTTCCTCTGGTCCCCTTCATATTCTCTCACATTTTTCATTGATGCCCCCTAGATGTAGTTGTTTTTCCTTTCTTTCTGTGTCCTGTTGCACTTTGCTTTCCAGGAGGGCTTGAAGATTTGGGTGGGGCTGGGCTACTGCCCAGACCTCAGAGTGAAAGTGAGAAAAGAAGTGCAATGCTGAGATTCCATTTAAATCAGCAGAAGCTGGGCATCTGAAACCCAGCCCAAAGCTAAATAGCATGAAAAAAATGGGGTAAGTTCTTTTTCTTTAGTTTTCTTCAGGTATAATACTGAGGGGAGAGAAGGATATTGTAACAACAATAACTATCAATTTTATATGCAAAATTGATTTTTCAGAATTACAGCATACTTTTAAGAAATGTACCTGAAGTTTGTAGTAGTGTCCCATGAGAGCATAGACAGCTAATTCTCAGCATACTACATTAAAATAGAGTCTTCCAACCCTTTTTATATTAAATTTTAGAATAAAGCTTTTAAATTATTTGAAAGTGGGCTGACAATTCAGTAGAAGTAGAATCCTCACTGCTTTTTATACTGAATTTTAGAATAAAGATTTTAAATAATTTGAAGGTAACAATTCAGAGGAAGAGCTTGGCTCAGAAACAGCAATTTTATATAAGATTCCCAAGCAGCAGAGAAGATGCCTCTGGAAATATGCAGCTGTTTGGATAAAATACAAGGAGAACCCTGACTCCAAGAGCACTGAATGCCAGTGCCTGCTGTGCAGCTGGCAGCAGGAAGCAATGAGGCCGGAGTTTCAATCACTTCATGGTAGACAGCATTAGGTAGAGGATCTAGGGCTTCACTAATCAAGGCAATGCAGGTATTCTCTGTGGGGAAAGTCACAACAGAACTAGGAGGGTAAGAAAGAGGAACAGAGACTGTTGCAGAAATCATTGCAAAATGATCTCTCCAATATACAGAAGTAAAATCAGCTTAAAGAAGTTGATTGTTTAGAAAAAGTTCCTCAGAAATTTCCACATCTGTTTCTCAGGAAAAAAGAGTAATATTAAATAACCAAGTTTTTGTTACTTTTTTGTTGCTTGAGTTAATATAATTTTACATTTCTGTTCCTACATCCTCTAAAATGAATGAAGCTGTAAATATTAGGTTTCCATATTACTGACATGAAATGCCAAGGACTCTAAGAAAGGAGCTCAGCAGTAGATATGCTTGAAAATAATAATTCAAATTGATTACATCTGAAATACCTCCCATATAGCAGAATGCATAAATAAACATTGCAAACAGTCATTATATCACCTGTCTGTGTCAAAATGTTTTCTGTCCAAAGCAGAGAATTGTTTATTTCCTGGATACCAGAGGTGAAATTCACACCAGTGATAAAATACTCCTTGCCTTCAAAGGTGCAAGAATATTTTATACGTCATCCGAATCAACAAGATTTCAGAATTAAAACATGAAAGACTGAAATTTGATTAATCAGCTTTTATTCTATTATTCCAAGACAAAACTAAGAATTTTGTCTGACATGGACATCGTACCAAGGGTGGCACTATTTAATTTCTGACATCCCTATGTAGCAGAGACTTGGTTACTCCGATAGCACTCTGCACAAGTAAGGGGAAATCTGTGGAATTGGTAGTGCTGCCTGGACCACAGTCCAGTGTACTTCTGGACTTGTGATAGAGCTTTTGTTTCTGAGGGTTATTCCTGAGTGGGTAAAATAATCAGTGAGGCTGTCTAATGCCCTCTAAACCTCAGAGCTACTCCTGGAAAGGGTGAAATTCTGAAATCAACAGTAATAAAAAAGTGAGGGAACAGAACTCAAAATGTATGACATCATATAATTTTTTTTTTCAAATAGAAGTAACATGTATAATTTGCCAAATGATAGATACTCTGATTTAGACATTTTTCTTCCTATCAGAAAAAACTTTTAGAAGATCATAAATGAAATTAAATATTTACAAAAGCAATTAAAAATATCTTTTTTCTCTTGCAAGCGGTTGGAACTCTTTAATATTGGCTGTGTAAAAATCCTGTGAATCTGCACAAAACAATCTTGAAGAAAATATGGGATCAAAAGCACCATGTTTGCTAGCCATTGATGGCCCTGTCTCCTGTGGATTTCTCCGGCCCTTTTTGGAAATCACTTTTACTTTCAGCTTTCACAGCATTACAGGGCACTGTCTCACAATTTAGTAACATCATAGCAATAATCATTGTAATGAGTGCATATAATTATTTTTAAGGTGTATTGTTATATATATATATAACTAATTGGTATATATATATATATAGAGTTAACTGTTATTGTTAATTGTTATAACTAATACCTATAAACTGCCATAGTAATTTCCTGTTCACTTTCTTTATACTACTAATGATTCAATGATCAGAATAATATGTACTGGTTTTGTAACTATTTATTTCTTACAAAACAGTTTTCCAAAGTATCATAGATCATCTTTTCTTCAGGGACGCTTTTCAAGCTGAAAAATCTTAGTTTGTTTACCCTCTTGTCATACAGAAGGGTACTAAAGCTCTGACCATCCATGGGAGCCTTTCCCCACTTATGCTTTCTGCTATGGCATGGCCGAAACTGTATATATTTTTCAAGGAGTGGGTGCACTCTGTATTTACATGGTCGCATTGGTTTTGTTCTTTTTTTTCTCTATTACTGCACATGCTTTCCTCCCTTTTTGACTACTACTAACTATAATGGTTATATTTTCAGAAAACTATCCACAAAGACACCAAGATCTCTTGAGTGGTAGCTTATTCAGGGACCATTATGATGCAGGCACATATAGGATCTTCTCCCCATGTACAATTCTTTTCGCTTATTGTCAACAAATTTCATCTGCCATATTCCACCTATTAATTCAGTATCGTCAGGTCTGACTCTCTGCGGTTTTACATTTCACTGTTATGAGTAATTTTCTTTCATCTGAAGACTTTGTTACCTCATTACTCATCCTTTTTTTCCATATCCTTTATTTCATATTCATGTTGAACAGCATGCAACCCAGCATGTATCTCTGTGCAGTCTGTTGGTAACCTCCTTCAAAAAGGTAGTTAATTCTGCTTATTGAGAGGCTGGAATGAGCACAGGTCACCCACGGCTTCCAATAATTAGGTTCCTAGGCAAAAGTGGGATATGATCTTCTTAATTTTGGTGAATCTGGTCCATTTTATATATATATATATATATATATATATATATATATATATATATATATATTTTTTTTTTTTTTTTTTTTTTACAAGCAGAAGAAAATCAAACATCAAATTAAATTTCAGACAGGACTTTCTGTATCTAACTTGTTCTTTAATTTTTCAAGAAAAAAAAAGATCCAATTTGATTATCCATGTGGATTTTTTTGTTTTTCACTGCCAAACCCAGGAAGCTGTTTGTCACCTAACTTTAATCTTAAAATGTGTCATCCTTTTTTTTTAACAGGAATTTCTTGGCAGAAATTTCTATTTCTTATGTCGTTCAGAACGAACTGCTTAATTCATTCCACAACAACATCTCCATCAGTGATAGATGAGAAATCAGTTAGTGACATAAAAAGTTCTCTTTGCCTATCCTTAATATCACACACAGGAGTCAGGAAAGAACTACTCAGAAAAAAACCAGAACCATATTTTCTCTGACGTTCTTTAACTGTTAACTGTGGTTTGAAGAATCAGGAAACAAATTTTGTTTGATTCAAAATGCTTGGTACTCTGGGCCTATAAGCATATCAGGAAAAATAAAGATGGTGTGACTTCTAGGAAGTTCAGTGAAATTTGTCTGGAAATACAATACTGGAGGGAAAATAAGATTTCATAATGAAGCTTCATATATTGGCAAAGTACTTGCATTAAAGTATTCATTTTCCAAACTTTAAGCTGTAGCTTGTCCAGAAGTTGTCATATTGGTATATGTTTAGAAGAACGGAAGTCCTGAGTTTTAGAAAGAATGTGTTGTGTTCCTTCCTGAAGCACTTCAAAGAAGGTGTGGAACTGTTCATAGAATCATAGAATCATTTCAGTTGGAAGAGACCCTCAGGATCATCGAGTCCAGCCATAACGTAACCTAACTCTAGCACTAAACCATGTCCCTAAGAACCTCATCTAAACACCTTTTAAACACCTCCAGGGATGGTGACTCCACCACTTCCCTGGGCAGCCTGTTCCAGTGCCTGACAACCCTTTCTGTGAAGAATTTTTTCCTAACATCTAATCTGGTGCAACTTGAGGCATTCTGCAGGTTTTAAAGATGTATCCACAAACCTTTTCCATAACTAGTGTTCTGATTTAGATAAGTTCAAAAAAGCTGTGTGTGTAATTTCATTAATTCTAGTTTTGTTTTTGCTTTGTTCATGGAATAAGCACAAACTTTACTTATTTATTTAAAAATCAATATCATATAGAGAGCAAATTGCTTTTATGTCTTACTTTACGGTGTTACAGCTTGCACAGTATTATTGCAGTAAATGCAGAAATGTTAGCACTGTTAAATCGAAAGTGAGCATTATAAGTTGTTTAGAGACAGCAAACTCAGCAAACAAAAGTAGCATTATAGAAAAGAAAAACACATTGATAAAGTATTTTGTCATCTAATCATTCTCTGCTGTTTGTTCAAAATTAGATTTAAAGGTGTTGGCTAATAGGTGAACAATACTTTTTGATTGTACATGATTTTAAATAATGTGTATTCTGCATTTCTTATATAAAAGCTATTATCCGTCAATACACCCAGAAACACTGATGATGTCTGATTCTCATTAAAAACAATAATACCCATCTATTCAAGATAGTTCCTCACACTCATTGTGGTTTGCAGAATTGTTCTTTATTGTCAGTGACCACAGAATACTTTCCAGGCTTACCAAGAGTAGTGGCTAGGAGACTCTAGCTCTGTAAATGTGATATATTAATACCTAAATGTATTTATATTACATTCCTCCAACAAGTCATGTGGAATTCGATTACATTGCAAGTAAAGGGGAGCCAATAGATTTAACACTTCTGCAACATACAGGATTTAGTGGACACAGGCCACCACTGATTCTTACTTGCTGTGAGAGGGATGAGAGGTAATGAGGGAAGGTGACCTTTTTGTGTGTATTGGCTGCACCCCTCCTTATTACATGCATTTATTCCCCACGACATGTGGATTCAGCAGCAAAACAGCTGCTTTCTTTGGCATGCTGAGATCTGTCCAGAAAAAGGATTTGAAGGTTTTCCCTTCACCATAGCATCCATCAAGGACACATGCTTTAGGTCTCTGATTATTAAGGAGAAAATTCCAGGTTCTTAACTGTTCTCACACCTTTCCTCTCCCATTGACACTGCTCAGCACAGCAAATGCACAGTGGTCTCCAGTCCTCCCCTCCTCTGTCCGAAGCCCAGCTGGATCCAGTCTGGCACAGAGCTTAAAATAACTATCTGCTACAATGACAATAAGGTGTGCTGCAGAGCACAGCACTGGTTGAGCTCTGTGTTAACACAGAACATTTCATCTTCAGCCACGCCTCAACTGAAGTGAGGCCAGTGCTGGCCCTGTTGTTATGGCAGCTCACAGAACCATGAGGAGCGGGCGCAGTTGTAATTGCTTCAGAGCTCTGGGCAACCACTTGGCATGATTAGGTCTGCACTACCTTGTGAATTGCACATGTTCCCATAAAGTTAAGCCCTTCTGCAGAATTCACTAGGAGTACTTCCAGTGATCAGACTTTTACAGAACCTATTATTTATGGTGTTTAGCATGGCTTGTAAAATGAAATCTTATTGCAGTTTTGAGCATTAGTAAAAAAGGTTGGGATCACAAAGCATCATAATGGAGGTAAGGGTTCAGCTATCACAGACTCCTGGAATTACCTTTTAAAAATAGTGATTATTTAACATTCTTTTATGTCCATTTATTTTAGAATATCTAAATCAATAACAGAAGCCATTTCATTCAACTATATTATCATCATGCCTCAATGTATATAAGCAGATGCATAATCTTAGCATGGGGCTAGTTCTGTTCTTTTTAAAGGAATTACATTTGTGCTTAGTTTTAAGCACATTTAAGCATTTTATTATGCAGGGGGTATATTTGAAGAAAAATATCAGCTTCTGTGCATGAAATAAATGTTAGGATATCATAAAATGCATAATCTACTCCAATCAATTAGCAAGTAAAAATACTCGGTATAAAAAAAAAAAAAAGAGAGGTGTATTGTTAGACTATGGGTTTCTTGCTACAAGAAAGCTTTAAAATATATGTTCAATTATCTGGAGGTATCATTTCATATTCTCAGGCAAGACTTTGTCCAGGAGATTGTTATGGACATTGACAAACTTCTTGCTCTACAACTTGACTCAGATATTTCTGCAATGACATGAACAACTTGCAGCTGAAGAAAAACACCTGTGAGTGTGTATCAGGAAGTCCAGTTATTCCCTTAGGAAGTACTTTCTTATTCTCACATGGATAAGGTAGAATTAGCATGCTGTAAGATTTAAATTTTGTGTATTGGTATTGTGGAAAAAAATTATACAAATGATGATCAATGGATGAAAATGAAATAGACCCTTCAGGAGAGAGAGAAGGGTGCCAAGATCAGAGAATAGGAAGAAATCTTCATGATTTTGTCATGTTATCATAGCTCCTATTAAAATCAGGAAAAGAAACAGGGAAGATAAGGAAGAGAGATAATTCTATAAATTCTGTGATATTCTATATGCTCCCTCCACACCACACTACACCTACTACAATCCTCCTGTCGTTAATGGGGAAGACTTGATGTCCCTTCAGTATGCTGGGTCTGGTGGCTAACAACCTCCACTGAGAGCAGCTCCAGCAACATGTGTCTGTTCTTTAATAGAAGAAGAACATGGAGATTTTATGCCCTGGTTGACTGAATAGTATGTGATTTGGGAGCAAAAACGTGCATTCTTTCCTTTCTGTATCGGTGTTTCTAATCTGTGGTATCACAAGAAAGTTTAATTTCCCATCCATCAAACATGGATAAAAAAACCTCAAAGTAATGACTCTACCCTGATGTTGAGCGGATGAATTTGGGTTATGTAAAATGACTGCCATAATGAAAGAGACTTTGTTCATATCTCCAAGATTAAAAGTATGTGTCCTCTGTCATACTAAAAGTAAATAATTAAGTCTTCTGTCTCATTATTTGATTTTTAGATTTGAAGAAGACTCTTCTAGAGAGAACCCTATCTTACCTAGGTTCTTACCAATTATGACAATCTTCTGATAGAAACTCCAACTACACTGCTGAATTCTATCTTTTATCCTTTGCAACCTATTCTATTATAGATGTTGAGAAAGATACCCGCTTCTTTCAAAGTTCAGGTTTTTTTTCCTTGATCAGTTTTTTTGTTTGTTTGTTTAAACAAAGTTGTAATAGGTGTTATTATTTTTCAGTCCTTTAAATTAATATTTCATGCTGAAGGAAAAATAACACTTCTGTGTAACAAGTAAAATACATGTACTATAATAATCAAAATAGCAGATTTCAGTCTTTTTTAATTATGTTTCCTCAAGTGTATTTTTATCTACACACTGTTTAAAAATCATATTGCACAAAAAAGAAGTTGACTGTTCTGGTATTCTTGTTATGCTATTGAATTCAACTTGTCTCGTGCTTGATGCATATTCCTTTTTCTGTCTGGAAAAGGGAAAGTTCATTCTCGTCTTTTATACCTACATGCTATTATAATGTAAATAATAAATCATGTAAGAGCTTCAAGCATTCCTCTAAAGAAAGAAGGCTTTTTTTTTTCTGGAAAAAACCTAAGACAATAGCAGAGGGAAATAATTAAACTATTTTTTATGACTTGTGCATGTTTTAAACAAAATTTATCTCAAAATTTGAATGTCTCTAAATAAAAAGTAGTGTAACTGCATGCCACATAAGGATTTCAGGAGTTCATTAAAATGATTTAATCTTTTATTTGGTAAAAGTCAAAAGAACTGGCAAAATATCAGAGCTGAGAATAACACCCAGACTATTGCCATGCCAGTTGCTACACTTGCTGCAACAGACCTAAATGAGTTATTCTTAAACCTCCATCAAGAAAATATATTTAACATCATTAAAATACTTTGCTTTGGTGGTAAGGCAGTTTTGTAAGAAGTGCTATGGAAATCTAAGGCACACAGAAATCTTTTAAATCATCAGTGCTTGAACATAAGTAATGCAAGCAGCACTTAAACTGTCTCACAGACAAATGGTACTTCCAGGTGAGCTGACCCATTCTATGACACAATTTAAGTGGATTTTTTTTCCTGTTTATGATCTCTTATTTGTTCTATTACACTTCAAAGCTGTGTTCTGTAATTTCAGACAGCTCCAGAAACTTTCATCTTCAGGACTTTGTATGCTTTACTTAATTAAGTGATGAACAGGTTTTAAGATCTGGAGGTTGTACATAAAGGATTATGTTAAATGACATAGAGCTGATATGATCCGAGGTGCTGTGTGATGTGATTATTCTTAACTTGATCTCAGTTAAACAATGATCTGTCCCTAACTACCAAATGGAGATGACTTTTTCCTAATTCTATTCATATACAGGGAATTATTTCTCGTTATGAAGCAGCAAATTTTTTTTATTCTATTTTACAGTAATTTTGTTGAACTGTATATAGTCTGAATATGTAAAAAATGCATTCTGAATACAAGATACAGTATCTATTCATATATATAAATGGATACTACCATCATGGAGAAAGAATGAAAAAAATCTTTTAAAAGATATATTTTTCAACTTTCAAACAAAACTAGAAGCATGCTTGTTTGAGGAAAAGCCATCATAAAACCCTGCTGCATGGGGAAAGAATCATCTGCTTTAAAAGTATTTCTAATCCATTTCAGATGCCAAGATCTTTTCAAGAGCTGCCTCCACAGAAGGCACATCACCTTTTAGAGAGCAGCCTTCACAGAAATTGATAGAGGTAGAAGCTAATCTGATGTCATATATTTAGTGCTGAGTGACTTATAAATACTGTATGATAAACATAAACTCCTTGTAGAGAATTCTTATCTTTGCTCATCTTTTTATTGCATATCCATTATTAACAGTCTTTTTAAGAAAGTAAGTAACTTGGCAATAACTTTCAGAAACTAGTTGCCTGAATCTGTTGGTATGACACACTGCAAATATTAACAGTGAAGTGAAAGAAAAGCTAGCAGCTACCACAGTCTGTATGCTAGCAGAAAGTTATGCAGTCTCAATTTATGTAATCACTGAAATGATTTTTTTGATATTTGGCCCTAAAATGTTAACTTTGAGAATAACATGTCTGTGCTGGATAAGCTCATGAGCATACTCAAAAGATGGTTCTCAGAATCTCCCTTTGTGGTTCGGAAGATCATTTTATAGCAAAAGTGCTAATGTACCTGAAGATAAAAATTCCTGTCCAATCCAGTGTAATATTAAATTCTGTTGGCACTAATTTATATCCTGAATTTAGTTGAAATGTAAGGAAAATGCTGAATTCAGAAAGGCTGCGATTAGGAAATGTTGAAATATAGCTATGCGCTTACTTACAACATACAAATGAAGACTATTTATATTTCAGCATTAAGGAGATTTATTTTCACTTGTCAGAAATCGTCAGAACAACATATTCAGCTGGCTTTGATGTGAAACTGAATTCCTCTGTATTGTCTCGTAGGAGTTGTGGATCAAGTGGCTCACTGTGTGAGCCAGCCTCCACAGCTGGATTGCCTCTAAGTCTTCACTGAGCACAAAAAATGCAACACAAAGGCTTGACATAAACTTGCTTCCCTCAATGGGACCTCACTTGTACAACCTGGGCAAAAAGAGGTGCCTGCTTTCTGATTCTGATCATGCTTAGGTATGGTAAAGTTCTCATGCTTATCAAGAACTGCAGAATTTTAGGATATTCAGACAAACTCGATACATTGGTAACTTTAAAGATAAAATAAAAGTAAATTTAAGGTTAGTCATTCAGATTAATACAGAGGTTGGTGTTTTTTTAAGGATCACAGACTGGTCCTTGCTATAGTTTTGGTCATTTTGAAATTTTAGCGTATGAATCTAGTTCTGTCTGCATATGACCTTGAATTCTTTATATGAGCCAGATTTTAGTTTGGCCACCAAATAGTTACTTGCCTAATGCTGTGAGGTTCACCAGTTCCCTAAGAAAGTCTCCAGAATCTTGAGTCATAGAAGTAATTCAGAGGCATAATTCATTATCTCTCTTCATTATTTCATCTTTTCAATGGGGCCGGTAATGACTGCCAGTGGCAGAGGGTTATTGGAAAGATTACTTAATATTCATACAATGTTTGGAATGTATAATAAATTAATTTGCTAGGCTTTGTTTAGGCACCAGATGGAATGATCAGGTACATTCATTTAAGCTGCTTTACTGGAGATTACTAAGTGTAACATATATGTTGACATTTATGTAGGGAAAAATACATATGTGGAAGAAATATGACTGTCTTCTCTGATGGAAAGCTACGTTTTCACTTCTTGTAATGAAAAATAATAGAAAACAGAAGGATGTTTGGGCTGAGGAAACAATTGCCAGCCAATTATGAAAGGTGAATGAAAGCTAAAAACCATCAGCTAGAAAATATACATTGATTGTTAAATTCAATCCAGCACCTGTGTCTGTTGAAACTGGTACAGGCTCTGGGGCAGATTCCTGGCCAGCCACTGGTGAATCTAACTACCCCAAGCTTACCGGAGGACTACTGTCTGATGGGTGGATGAACTTAGAACAAGAAGTTGAAAGGGTTTCAATTTGTAACCAGGCTGTTGAAAAGTCAAGTGCAAGAAGATTGTGTATGTGTGTATGTACAGAACACGATAGGAAAATTTCCTTTCAGTATACAGTGAAAGGCAAATGATTAATGATTTAGGATTCTTTTCGCACTGCAGTAAAAGTTAATTAAAGATGTGCTGCCTTTAGGCAATTCTGTGCTTACAATGATAAATATGGAAATGTGCTGCATTTTGCAGAATAAAAACTATTGTCTTCACAACACAGAAAGAATTGTATCTACCTCAAGTTTTATGTAAACACTCTGAAATTCAATTGGTAAAGGTTCAGCTAAATGTCTCTGTATGATTAAAGAAAAGCAATACTGGTGGTAGCATCTTCAATAGCAATTACATTTTCTCACAAGAAAGAACTGGAAAGAAAAGATTTTTGTCATTTGTGGACATAAGGGCAAGTGAGAGGGAGAGGAAGGATCAACAAATACTTTCAGTAGCTAAATATATTACAATTATGGTGAATGCGCGGCAAGATATTTTTGGTTTTGGTTATTAAACTTAATAGATTCAGAGCTCATTTCTAACACATTATCACAAATAGGCCCCCAATCTCTTCCCCTTCTGTTCTTATGAAATGAAGCTACCAGAATAATCTTCCTTTCTGTTGACACAAAGACATAATTTGTCTTTTTAAATCCCAGTGTCTGCCTCTCTATTATTTTATTAAATAAAACCTCTTGTTACTGATTTCAGACTGCAAGGTAACTTTGAACATAACCGAAGCTTTCTTTTCCTCTGTTCATTTCTCTTCTGTTCCTGTAGTTGCCATCTCGAGGGTGTCTGGAGTATTTCTAGTTTTTCCTGCTGGTTACCTGCCTCCTGCACAGTGGCTGCACGACGCTGTCCTAGAACCTGTCCTAGGACCACATGCAGCTCTTATCTTCACTGCTTCTGAATATCCTCTCAGATCAACCTCTGCCATGCTGCCAGAAATGACTTGTTCAAAAAGTGTCTTTCATGTACTTTCTGCTTGCTCACCTGTCCTTCAGGCTCGTAAAGCCTGCTGCAACTTATAATGATGCTAAAGTAAACCAAGCTAAAAAAAAAAAAAAAAAAAGATATAGAAAATCCTCTTCATTAGGAATGTGAGTATGTCCCAGCTATTCATACTGAAAAATGCTTTAGTACTGCTACTGATTTACTGTTGAGTGAGTGTGTGTAGGTCTGTGCATGGCACATTCACTATAGAATTTAATTGGCTAAATGAGAACAGACATATTCTCAGGAACATTTATCATTCCCTTAGGAGTCTGAGTATAAAGGGAAGAAAAAAGAAAGACGAATGTAACTGAGAGCTAAGCATGTAACTGCTTGTCTGAGAGAAAACAGAATTTTTTGAGTAGAGTGAAGTAGCAGCGGTGGGTGGGGAGCTGCCTCTGTGCCTGCCTGCAGTCATGCCTTTTCGATTTTGAGTGAATTATCCTGATGTCTTTCCTCTGTTGACCAGATTATCAAAAGAGACTTGCACAACAGTACCAAGGTAGCGTAACTATGCTGGCATCAGTGACATTACCAGCTGAAGAAACAGTCCAATCTGTCTGCTTAAGAATTAAGAAAAGACATAGATATGGAGAGAAAGGCATACTGGGTTCACGCAAATAAAGCCAAACACAGCTACCATTTCTGGCATGAAAGAAAATTCTCCTGTAATATGGGTAAAGACGATATGGAACTAAAAATTCTAGAAAACTGACAGATGACTTTTTAACACCTCCAAGGATGAATGTTTTGATGTAGGCGTAATGTGCTAATGAATTAGCCTTTCAAATTCAAATTGAGCAAATCTGCCTCGTTCTTGTCCTAGAGCATGGAAAGTATTTGTTCAGACCTAAAAACTATCAATGCTTTAGCAAACAATGATAGGAGTGGAAATTTCCACTTGGTCCATAGCACGTGGATTTTTGGTACAGGTTTCAGAAGTGACAGTAAGTAAAATACATATAGTCTTGCAGTTTAGGGTCACATTTTCTCTATGTTTCGACCAGTGCTGTTGACACTTGGACAGAAAAAAATTAAACCGGCTAGAAAGAGATGAGACCATGAGTGAAACTTGTTTGTGAGGAGTGCACTGAACCAGGTTTGTGACCAGACCTACTTGATAAGGTGTGTGGTCTTGGGATACATTCATGGCTGCCCAGAATATATGCCCTCTCCACTCGGAGCAGAGCCAGGTCTGTCATTCAAAATCCTCTTGTAAATCCTATAAGCCAACTACTGTTCAATAGGCGAGGACATTTAATCTGCTTAATTCTGAAAACAGAAATATTTATATCAAAATAGGAAACATCTTCTGACTACAAGTGAAAAAAAAAAAGCTGGAGAGGTACATAAGGTTGTCGTGGAGCCTTTTTCAGTGGGGGACATTGAGGACATTTGGTCCAGCGTCCATCATCCTTAACTACTGCCTGTAGCTACATAAGTCTGTGGGCTATCGCTTAACAAGAGCCTTGTCTGTGCCCACTCTGCAGTTTGCAGCCCGTTCAGCTTTTTCTCTGCCTTTGAAAGGCCCTGATGTAAACCAGATCACTGAGATTATGTAGGTTAAAAGAGAAACTCCTCTTAAAGAGGGGGAAGTGAGAGGCGTTATTGGATATAACTGTTTACACTGGCAAGGGAACTGTGAATTGTCTTAAATGACCAGCAGCAGCAGCTCAGCCTTTCCAAGGCAGGGGAATGAGTATGTGCACTTACAGGCAGTAATTACGGCTGCTGTTCATTCCCCACTCTAGAGAAATTAAACTGCTCCTGGTTTAAGCTGTAGTTTCATGGTACAAAGTGTCATGTCTCCGTGCCTGTTGACTTTTTTTTTTTTTTCTCCTTCCCTCCCTGCAGCACCTCCCCCTCTTTGTGCTGTGTCAGCACAAGTCTTTGTTCATGTTAGGCAAATAGGGAATCAGGGAACTAACCTGACTTAAAAAAACCCACAACAAAACCAATTACTTCTGTGCCTAAAAAACATGTGATATCAGGAATGACGACTGAGTGTTCAGAATGAAATTACCGTAGCATCCCTTTTGGTGTTGGTAAATTTGGGCCTATTACATGTGCCTAAGAGACGGCATTATTCTGTGTTCCAATGAGATAGTGGAGTTAGAGAACAAGTGATGTAAAAAAGCATGACTATCCATCAATTCCCTCCTTTCTGCTAGGCACGCTCTCACTAAACTTTAATAAAATCTTATTGTTACTCAACTTTAAACCTCCAACATCAGCAGTGCTATGCCATAACTAAGTACAAACCTTATTAGGAAAAAAGCATTACCTTTTTTATTTTTCCTTAAAGAAGAAATTTTTCACTATTGCATTATTTTCAAACAGAAACTCTGTTATTTCAGTAAACAGTTGATAAACCTTAAAAGAAACTGAAAGAGTTTTATGGGATTTAAACACACTTTTCATTATTTGTTAACAGGATTTGGCTCCTGCATACTACTTCAAACATCCCTCTTGAATACACTTTTCTCCAGTGTTGTGAAAAAAATCTGTCTTACCTGAGCTGGATTTTCTCAAAAAAAAATAATCAGTAAGACCTGAGGTCAATTACACAGGATTAAGTAGCTGTACAAACATTTTACAACATGTTAAAAAGCATCTTCAGTGAATGCTTTCTAGTTAGACTATTGTTTCTGTCATGAATAGTTCAGTAATAAAGTTTTAAGAGCTGACTCTAATTAAGAGGCATGCTAAGAAGAAAGTGGCTATAACTTAATATTTCTTTGACTGGCCTCATCATGTGTTCAACAGCAAATTATTTGTTTTCTTGACACAAGTATAATGTTTGCTGGTGTCAGTTAGTGCCATTACACGGACAAATGCTTGTAGGCTGAATGTTTAATATACCATACACTGCCTTTGCAGTGACAAGGAAAATTTGCAACTGTCTTCTTTATATTTACAATAAAATATTTATCTTTTCCATAGACAGGAAACGCCACAAACATTTTATTTTATTGACAGATTAACAATTAATTTTTAGAATGCATGATTCTTACACACCAACACCTATTTTTCTCTTTATGCACCACTTTAATATTTTACTCTTGATGCAAATGGGGTAGGAGAAGTCAATAATAATTTGATTGAATGTCATGCAAGATGTTTCATGGAATAATGATCTTGCAAAGAAATTTTTCTAGCCGGGGTTTAGTGTGTTGTGTCCTCTGAGAACTGTTTGGAAGTGTATTTAGGATGCACAGGAGCATCTCTGTAGGAGGAAAAATGACAAATTCACTGACCTCAGTATAAATGGTCTAAAGATGAAGACTTGAAAATAATGATAAAAAGAAATGTTTGCTGGTAAAGAACAGGAAGGAATGGAAAGTTTCACTTATCTGAGAAGACGAAATTCAGTGGCTGATAAGATCTGAACATTATGAAGACTGTAAAATCACTGAGGATACAAGGGAGTGAAGTACTGGTAGCTGCCAAAGCTGTGCTATAGCTAGATCAGTGTAGAAACTAAACTGAAACAAAGCCACAGCAATGCCTTGTCAAGATTTCGCCATCAAGCAAAAACAAGGCAAAAATGAAGCAGATTAGAAGCTTTTGACAGCTTCTGAGTCAGCTGGTGGCAGTTACCAGCATGGAGGTTTGCACAGCATCTAGCCAGCTGTTCATATCAGCCATAGCTTTATAGAGATTATTCTTTTTGTTCCTATTATAACTTCACAGAGAGGGCTGCACTTTCAGCCAATGAGCAAAGAGTCTATCAATAGGAAATTAATAGAGGACTGCATGGTTCAGCAAGATGATTACAAACTGGATTTCTGGTCTATAATCTTTCAAGTGCTGAAACAAATATCTTGGACAGATTACAGTCAAGAGAAACCAGTTAAACAGATTTGTGTCCCATGGAATGTCTCAAGTTAATCCCTATGTAAATGTTGCTTTCAAGTAGTCAGAAAAAGCTCCTTTACAGCCATTCCTCCCTGTTAGTGAATTCATTTGTCTGAGGTATTTTTTAGCTTTCAAACATAATAAAACACTTTGACAAAAAGAAGGTAGTCTCTATTAATATGTAAAATTGATAACCAAACTTTTGACTCTGCTGATGAGTCTTCTGTGTGGTGTGTTTTCTGTGGCTGTAGTGTTCTTAAAACAAAACAAGGAAATTACACATCCAAAACCTGCACTATTAAGGTTGCAAAGTCAAGCACTCAGCTGATGAGAAATGCCAGTTTAGGTTCCCATCTGCATCTTATTTTGTCCCTATCTGGCTGTTTATGTTATTAGCTGTTTTTTTTATAACAGGTACATATTCTATTTTTTGTTACATTATTTTGGCATGTTTAAACACTTTTTTTCGCTTTCCTTTGACTACAGAGCCACACTGTTAAAAAGTCCTTATTCCATAAAAATATTCCTAGTGCACTGGCAGGCTCTTTGTAAAGCAGTAGCATAGCAGTAGCGTGCATTCAGAGCCGTATCACCTGTTCCTGATCAAGCTACCACCACAGGTCTGTCTGCATTGACATAGTCCCCTCCAGGCTATCTGAGCCTCAGTCTTCATCTGAGTCCTACCTATCACTCTTGTTTTATCTACATTGTATTATCCATATGTAAAGTGAAGGCTTTCTATGATGCAGGGTCTTTTCAGGCTGCTCTGTACTTCATGCAGTAGTGAAGTGCATGTGAGAAAGAGGTTTAAGGTTTTTTTATGTGGTGGGAATGGTGCTGACTGCCTCATTGTAGCCTGCAAAGCTGGGTAGTGAAAGGAGCAGGTTTTGGGTGAGAGAAGGATCTGAATGTTACTATTCCTGCAAGTGTGGCAGGACTGTGGGGGTTGGCAGGGCAGTCTGGATGACAACCAGGATGGAGCTAAAGATTTCAGGTTTTATGGGTTGCCAAACTATGGGGGAGTAGGAAACATGCTTCACTGTTACACTGCCACACTACCAGCAAATAACTTCATTTTCTAGTGTTCTTATGCTGCAATCTGTCAGCAAAACATAGCCCTCCTCCACTTAATATTTTCTCTTAAAGTAACATACACAATTCCTGCACTTATATGTTGTTGTAAAACATGGATCACACTTTTATAAATTCAAGGGTAGTAATATAACATTGAATAAAGGCATAGGGAATTATCAAGGTTAAACCGATCTGCTAAGGTGAATAGACTATACCTACAGGATACTTCCCGCTCAGTGTTTCTGCCTGTTGACCTGACAAATTTGAGTCGTTGACTCTGACTGATACAAAGAGAGCATAGGGTAACTTCAAGATCGACCCTAGTTATTGGTGTAAATGCAACTTACGTGTTTAAAAAGGTGGATAATCTACTGAAGACAGAGACTGGTACAAGAATTATAAGGAAGTGAGGAACCAGCTAAAGCAGAGATGATAATGGATTTTGTTAAAGGGGAAATATTAATGAAATTCCTCCAGGATTATCCTTGCAAGTGATGTCAAGTAAAATTTTCATTAATAATCTCAGCACAAAGTTGAACTTGAACACAGAGAAAATTCTCAAATGACTCTTCTGTGAGGCATGGGTGGGATTTTCTCTGGGATAGTCATAGATGACTAAACCAGGAAGCTAGTGAAGGCAGTGAAGTGAAAAAGTCATCTCCAAAGGCTGGCTCATGGTGCCTAGGTTAGCTTCCTGCTCTGAATTGCTCTTCCAACTACAGATAGGGAGTCAAGATGCGGCAGCATGTAGGGAATAATGGCAGTGTTTGTTACACACCGTTGAAAAGCCTACATTCAGGCCTGTTCTAGTTCGTGTTCACAATGTTAAAGCAGGACTTGAACATTGGCTGTGAAACCTGCCAGCCCCCTCTGGAGACTCTGCTTGAGTCCATAGATAATTTAAATGTACATGAAAGGACTTGCCTAAAGCCGATGTATTTCAAGTACTCTGCCTCTTAGGATTTAAAGGCTGCTTTTGCAGTAAGTTTCCTTTTGTCCTGAAAAAGACATTGTAGGACAATATCTAATGCTTAGTCTCACCAGTAGTCACCTGCAGCTTCACAGATTGCCATGTACCTGCTTAAGCACTAAGCCTTTCCCCCACAAATCAGCCTAATTAAATTAAAGGATGAGAAATTTCTCTCAGCTTTGCACTTACCTTCAAGTTCAGTGTTCCTTTTTCAGAACTTGACTTGTTTAAAAAAAAACCTCAGAAAACAACTCCTCCCTTTGCCCACTGACAATTGTTAACAATCTAGCTGAAAATCATTAGTGACATACCTACCTGCAGCAATAAAGAAAAGGCATTGAGGATCAACAAAATCTAGTTGTAATGTCTTTGTCTCCTATATTTCTTTACAACCAGCTCTGCGGCTTGTGGCTGCTTGTTGCTATCCCCTGTATTACAGCCTGTAACCACCAGGGTTGAGTGGGGGTTGGTGGGGGCAGAGGACTGTTTCATTTTGGTTTCTTTCTGCCTGGGTCATTTCTGTGACCTGGTTTACACTTTGAACCCACATGCAACAGTATGATTGGGAAGGTTACAATTTGAAACTCAGTTTAATGAAGGAGGCAGAATACTCCAAATTTTCTAAACTTTCTGAAGCTCAACACACAGTGTAACAGTGACACTAGTCTCCCCTTATTCCTGTTTCCTTGTGGCCGGACCTGACAACACAATCAGACAGTACTCATTGATATATACCATTGGTCTCACTGATCAACTTTTGTAAAATACCCAGATTTCTCTCTTTAAAGTAGCCAACTTAAGCTATCAGTGCAGGTTTGGACATACAATACCAGTTTGTCTGTTCTATACAGCACTCTATGCTAGGTACGTATAGCAAGCATATAGAGGTCTAATCACGTGTTTTCTAAAAGGACTTGGAAAAGGACAGAGAAGGGTATCAGAATCAATCAATCAATTCTAATCAGGAGATTGATCGGTTTATGAAAAGTATAATTGTGTGGCTGCTATGATACACACAGTTTTGTTACATTTGTTAGGAAGTGTTCTAACTTACTGGCTCTGGTGTATACATGTTCTAGTTTCCTAAAGTATCATTATTTAGTCTGAACAAAAACATCTGCTAGTTTATAACAGCTCACGCGAACCAGTTAACTAAAGAACTTACACCTTCATTTGACTACTTAACTTTGACACTGATACTGCAAGAATTTATATGAAGTTAATTTAAAGAAATGCAAGAATCTATAATGATTGCAATAAGTACAAACTCAGCATATTGTGAAGTACATATGGGTTACAAGGAAATGTGTTATCAACACCTATATTCAAATAAGATTGCAGAAGGCTGTGTGCTGTTAGCTGATAGAATATTTTTTGGCTATTCATTTTATAGAATAACATTCCCATCAGCTGTCACCAAATTAGGGTCTTGAGCTAGTCTCAGTCTGAGCAGAGCATAGCAATTTGGCTGGAATCACAAATGAGCAGCAGTCATCGATTCGCTGTGTGGAATATGAATGGCAGAGTACTTTGAGGGTTAACCGTGAAATACAGCAGATAATTTGAGACAGATTTTTTTAAAAAAATATTTGAACAAGAGACTTCTTCAAAACAATAGATACTGAAATAGGAAATGCATAGATAAATTATGCATTCAACACGAAAGATCTCACATCATATAGGAACGTTTTTGTCTCTTAGAATATCATGCTGAAAGGGAGACGTCAGAAAATGGGGCAATCAGAACAATCCAAATTTTCACATCCAGTTTAGTTTCACTACAGTCCTGCCCTAATTATTTTAAAACATCCCAGGACGAGAGTGTCTGTCAGTTCCTCTGTTTATACCATCTTTAAGTTTTCTGTGGAGACAGCGAACAAAGTTGCCATGGTGTTCTGTAACTTAGATTTTTGTTTTAGAAGTATGTACATGATCACTAAATTAATTTTGAAGTAAACTATTGTAAAGCCAGCCAAAAAAATCCACTTGAGAAGTCTGGAAAAGACTGATCCCTAAGCTAAAAAGGTCCAGAATCTATCATCAGCTGCTGCCAGTAAGCTACTGTTAGCACATGCTTAGGCATATGCCTTTCCGAATTTGCAGATGTCACCGATGCTTCAGAGGTTTTGGGGAGTAGAATGCATAAATAACAGTTATCGCTATGGTCATTAACTTCTGAATTTGAAAAGTCTTTTGCATTATGATTGAGAACTTTCTTCCAGATGACAGCCACGGGCAGTAAAAGAAAGACAGAATCAATCTTTAGGGAGATAGGACCCACATATAATTGTATGACAAATTATAATGACAAGGTTGGGCTCAGGATCTGTAATGTGATATACTGAAATAAAATCCATTTCCATATAGTTCATGCAGGACTATTGCTATTTGCAGTAACTATCTTTGCAAAGCACAATATACTCTCTCTGCATCAAGAAACACACTCTTTTCCTGGACAAGTGTTTATATTTTTTTCCTCATAACCTAATCTAATTGTGAGATATAAACATAGTTTGTAGCAGGATTCATATGAGTTTAATACAGCTTCAGTAGACAGTCCAATAGGAACCAGATCAGGTCCTTATCATATTTATGGACAAGTGCTGACATCAGAACTACTATAAAGATATCTTAAAATACTTTATTTTGCATTGTTATATTTTCGAGCCAAAATTTTTATATCTAAAATAAAGTCATTGCAATTCTGCCACGAAAGAGTAAATGAAAAAATGAATAACTCATCCAAGAATCACCCTTCATAAAAGATAACACTCACCTTTTCAGGTAGTAGAAGATGTTGACCTTAAAATAGCCAGCAGAAAATAGGACCTATGCTTGTTAGGTGTTGTGATGCTGCCTTGCGCTTATGAGTAGCAAATCACTCTGTTTTCTTTGCAAGTGCTAGAATGTTTGTAAATGAAATAGCCTATATCTTTAGGGCCCAGTGAATGGTAGGTTCTTGTAATCTGGAATGGGGAAGACATAACCAGTGTTACAACTCATTCTGATTGCCACCAGTCACTAGCCTGGGTTACTGATTGAAGGAACACCTAATTCACCAATTAAGCTTGCTAATTAAGGTATGCTTTTGGCCCACTCTCTAGATGCAGGCTGAAGCAGATGAGAGAAGGTGTCCTCACAATGAAAACCAATTGCTATTCTCTCTTACCATGAGATACTAAAGCATAAATGCACCATGTCACTCCTTGTACTGCTTTATTATCAGGGGCTATAGGATGCATTAACTATACCCAGCGCCTATTAGTGATAAATAGCAAAGCCACAGCTAAACAAGGTTTGTCAGGTCTTGTTAATTGCTGCAGAGCAGTCTAGATCCTTGTATTATTTCTTAGGACCTTCAGGGGTGCGTGCGTGCGTGTGTGTGTGTGTGTGTGTCAGGGTCTTTGTTGTTTTGTGGGGTTTTTTTTGTGTGTGTGTGGTTTGTTTGTTTCTTTGTTTTTGATGGTCCTTTGTCTGTATTATCTTTCTTCAGTTTTCTGCTCCCCTATCTTCAAACTTCTTTGTTAACCTTGTATAGATCTCTGGCTCCTGCTTCCTTTATCTGTCAGGGGCTCTGGCAAGTCCACCACACAGTGCTGACCCTTATCTTTCAGATCTTGAAGTTTTGTCTGTCACATCACCTGCTTCTTCTTCCTTTGTGCCCGCATGTGCTTTTAAATTGCCTAACTCTAATAAATGTGATTATTAGATTAGATTGCCTGCAAATTACATGTTCTTTGTTGCAGCATCAGTTTTTCTTTGTTGTTTCTTCTCTGTCTAGGTTATCTTGGTACCCATACTAGATCCGAAGCTGATTTTATATAAAGGCTGGCTCAGCCTTCTGGAAATATTTGAATCTCTTGTATTAGTAGAGATGTGACTGGGGCCTCAATCCTATGACTTGCTCTGGAAGAAAGGACAATATCTACACCTTTATCCAGGTAATAGTGGATACTTTTTTCTCGGACTATGATGCAAGAGAAAGTACTTTCTTGGCAGATTTTGAGCAGGCTGAAAAACCAAAAAGTGTGTATTCTTGAAATACTATGCCTTAACTAATAAGGTCAAAACAGTGCCGGTTGATATAAATTGCTTTCCTGATATTTTATAATAAGTGAAGAAAAATATGAGGTGTATCATAAATAGATACTTTCCTAAGTGCTTAAGACTTGAAATAATCATAGTTAGTGAAAGGTGTTACAATGTGAAAAATCTGGCCTGATAGCTACTCCGTGGACTATTTGTTACAGGAAACACTATTTCTGATGCCATAAATGATGACATTGGACTCTCTTCTTTTCACAATGTGGAATTGGATTATTCATCTGTTGCTTCCCACTGTCTCTTTTCTTCTCCCAAAAAATGCAAGAACATAATGTAGACCTTTTCATTCTATATTAGAAAAACAATCTATTATTCTATAGTAACCTTAAGGAAGAAAAAGAAAAAAAAAAAAGGAAAAAAAGAAAAATCATCTCTTTCTTAAACCTGAAACAGAAGCAGAAACAATGCAGAAAGGTTTAGATGGCTGTGTTTGTTGCAAATGTGGAGGTCTACTGACAAGCATATGATAATTGATCAAAAAATAAAATGAAAAAATACTGTATGCACAGAAAGGAAATGTTACAGAATTCTGGCAAAAAAAAAAAAAAAAAGATTTGGGAGTTATTGTGTGAAAAGTCTGTCAAGTCCTGAGTGTAGTGCCGTTGTAGTGCTGAAGGCAAACACATTTCTCAGTTTATAGTGTTAGGAGGATAAAATCCATGATGGATATAGTATTGCTGTCTAAAATTGTGGTTACACCTCAGCTTGAACATAGTGTGAAGTACTGGTATAATACAACTTTGCAGGGTATGCCACTGACTTCAAGAACACAGAATGGTACAAAAAATAAGCTCAAAGTCTAAGGATCTATACAGATGAAAAGTTTAAATTAGACTTTATTCTAATCAAAACCTGAAAAGATTCACTGGAATTTACTGAAGCTTCGTATTTATGGCAGTATTTATAGACTATTAAGCTTAGTGGCATTGCTGAAATATGATTATACAAAAATGCCATAATATATAATTTGCTAAGCTAGTGGAAGCAAGCAAGAAGTAATAAAAATAGGTTCAGGCAGATAATAGAAAGCAAAATGTTATACTAAGGATAGCTGCTGAAAGCACCAAAACTAATGAGAATACAAGGGCATAGTCTCTGGTAGTAAAGACAGCTTCAGATCTTGCTTCTGCATTACCCTTTACATAAAGCAATGACTGGTTGAGAGGTTGGTCTATAAAATTATGTGAGATAAAAATACTTTCTTTTTTCCTAGAACCTTTTTTCAATGATCCGATGGAGGCAGAAATTTGCGAACAGGGAAGGGCAATGGGCACTAATAGATGTGCAACTGAGCAATGTGGTAAAGCCAATCTACACATTTTCAGAAAGAAGGAGGTTTCTACACTGAAAAGGCAGAGAGGACTAAAAGCAAAGTGAAAGGAAAAGAAGACAATTATCGTGAGCATCAGAATATGTTTGGTTTGGTATTCATTTGGATATAAGCAAAAGCTTTAAATTATTTTTTTGAAAACATTTTTATGTCTCCCATCATAATAATAACTGCATTTAAAAAAATAAATTCATTTATCTTCATATCTTGACTTTGACTTGGAAATTTTTGGCCACATAGAGGAGGAAAATATTGCTTACATTAGCACGGGAAGTCTCAGTCAGAGCAGGAAACTTTAAAGAGCCTAATCTTCTCACTACCAAACAGCCTTTCCAGTGTGGTCATAGTTAATGTATAACTAGAAGAGATTTTTTTGTTTGGTTGGATGGTTTTGTTTGCTTGTATGGTTTTGTTTGCTTGTTTTTTTGTTTGAATTTTAAACTTCAAGCTTCTGAAAGCAGGTCTTAGTAAGGGAACTGGTGGAAATACTCAAAGAGGCTGGGTTTATGGAAATAGTGTTTTCAGTGTGGAAATTTAATAGATAGTACGAGGAAGCCAGTCACTTTTGGCTCCAGATTATACCCAGGAAAATAGAGTTTAAGGGAGCTTAGAAAGGAAAATAAATTATTTACTCAAATGAGAGGAAAGAGGCTTAGACTGTATGATAATTTATGTGATTTTGTTATGGACCCGAGGTGGACAACATACTCCACATAGGACACCTGAAAGTCTGTCTGGGAGTCTTGTATTTTTCTAGATTGCCTGCTTGCAGGGCTCATCACCCTAAACTGACTTAATGTTGTAGACAAGCAGAAGACATAAAATGTTGCTGTGTAGCAGCTGAGACGTAGATAGAACTGAAATTGTGAAATCTGGCCTGTTAGATGAAGGTTAGAGTAAAACTTCACAAGAGTCTGACTGAGTAGCAGAAGATAGAAAAAGAAATCAGCCTATAAATGCCCCATTGGCTGTGAGAAAATTTAGTTTCATGTGTGTGGTTGTGAATGAGCTGGTACTGTTTGTGAACAAGACTTGTGGACATCAGGAAACCAGACAGTAATTAACTGGAATGCCAGTATGAGATTTTAGTTGCATATATGGATTGAGCTTTGCTAGTTTCATTTGCTTATGATTATTGTGTTTTTTCACATAAAAACTGCAGTTTCATAATCCTGAGAACTCCTGAGCAGGAGCAAAAATTGGAAAAAAGCCAATGTTATGAAATGTTTGAGTCCTAAGTTCTGGCAGTAAATATGATTTTAAAAGGAAATTTAAGGTGGTGAATTTATTTACCACTCTGGGATTGCAAATGCAGATATTTTGGATAACAAGATAGTAACAAAGGTGTTTTGGTGTGCGTTTTCTTTTTTTTTTTTTTTTCTTCAAACATGTAGGCTGTACAGGAAGAATGCTACCAAATACTCATTGTCTAGGCTTAATGATAAATGCTGCAAGCAGTTTAAATAAAACTATGTTTTCTTTTTAATATATGGTGTGTAGTACCTCCTATACTTTACATTCTTAAGACCATACCTTGGAGGAATTCTTCTGACTTCTGGCTAAAGAAAATTATTTCCTTCTTTACAATGTTTTTGATTTTTGATTATTTTTCCAACCTCATCAAAGTTTCAGGGGGAAGGGTCTGGGAGAAAGTTGGGGTCCAGTCAACTATCCAAACATCATGCAGAAGAAAATGCTTTATAGAGATGAGGAATCCTATAATTTTAGGTAAAATTCTCAACTGAAGCTTGATGACCTATGAGAGGAAAAAAAAGCCCCACCCTTTTAGAGATATATGTTGAAACAAAACCTAGTAGATTTTAAAAAAAAACCTCAATATTTTAAAAAATTTTAAAAATGTGTGGAAGGTCTAAAATTCACATGCGTAAACAGCAAGAAATACAAGAAAATCAGAAGCATCTTGAGCAACGACGAAACTGAGAATTGGTGAAGGATAGCATTTCAGTTCCCTGCACAAAACACTGTGCCCATACTTCTGACTGCATAATTCCAAAATACATTATGTTCTAAAGTGAACACTTACTGAACTTGATGAGAGAATTGCCAAAGTAGTTGGACTATCTTAAAGTATGTTGGTGATGACCATTGCAGGGATTTTGCTGGCAGGCTTTCCTTATTACCAGAGCTATAAGGCTGCATTTTCTAGAAAGCCATCAAAAAACAAATTGTATGTCTTGAGCTTTGAAAGAGAATATGAATACTGCACTCTGCTAGTAGAAGAGCTGTGCAAAAAATGTGATGCCAAATTAAGCTCCGCAGAGTTTGCAAAGTTTCAGCTAAACTAAAATGTTCCATGCCACTTTTAGCGGAAAGTCTTTATTGGGAATTTTTGTTGAAGTTGGGTGCATCGGTTTTAGTAAGTTTCCTTAAAAGACTGCTAATTTTAACAGATACGTTTGGTTTGTGTGGCAAAGTTTAGGTAACAGGGGGGCTACAGGAGTGGCTTCTGTGAGCAGCTGCTAGAAGCTCTGCCTATGTCTGACAGAGCCAATGCCAACGAGTTCCAAGATGGACCTGTTGCTGGCCAAGGATGAGCAAGTGGTGGTGGTGGTGCCTCTGTGATAACATAGTTAAGAAACAGGGAAAAAAACCTGCTGCACAAGAACAGACAGAGAAGTAGAGTGAGAATATGTGAGAAATGATTCTGGAGACATCCAGGTCCGTGAAGCAGGAGGGGCAGGATGTGCTCCAGGCGTTGGAGCAGAGATTCCCCTGCAGGCCGTGGTGCAGAGCATGGTGAGGCCAGCTGTAACCCTGCAGCCCATGGAGGTCCACTGTGGAGCAGAGATCCACCTGCAGCCTGTGGAGGAGCCCATGCTGGAGCAGGTGGACGCCAAAAGGAGGCCGTGACCCTGTGGTAATCCTGTGCTGGAGCAGGCTCCTGGCAGGACTTGTGACTCAGTGGAAAGGCCAGGCTGAGCTGGGCCTGAAGGACTGCATCCTGTGGAATGGACCCATGCAGAAGCAGTTCATGAAGAACTGCAGTCCATGCGATTGCAGATTCCTGAATTTACTTTTCTTTTTGCTTTTGACTGAATATTCCAGTCATATTCCTTTTTCTTCAGCAGCTGGGAAGAAATATGAGAAGGAGAGGAAAGAAGCAGCACTCAAAGAAGACTTGGGAGAAGTTTTATTCTTAGCCGCGCTACAGACTGGATAGAAATATCTCCCTTTCTAAAGCATTTTGAGATCCTAGGGCTAAAAGTGGTTCTGTAATCAGGCTTTATTATTATTATTGTTGTTGATATTTAAACTTTCTGCGTGGTTGTTTTTTTGTTTGTTTGTTTGTTTTTTAATTAAGAGAAAAGTAAGAAAAAGGCTGTACTGGAATAACCCACAAAGATTTCTTATTCAGTGGAGTTTCAGGTTTGTCACTTCTTTAGTGTAAAGTTATTTTCTTTCAGAGACTGCAGTGCCGTATTTCACTTTAAAAACCAAACTGTACAGGTCTTTAATTGCAAAACACATCTTCCTTTTTATTGTTCCAAATAATTTATTCTCTTTTAGTTTTCTCTTTGCTTACGCTATGGAGGTGCAATCCAGGTCAGAACATAAGAGTTTTCAGTCTCATACAGAAATGTAATTGGTAATTGAGTGGGTTTGTGGTGTGGTATGTTTTTTTTAATTTTTCTTTTTCCTTAATAGGCTGTGACCTGAGAAGGATACTCCATGTTACTTAAATAGTCTTTCTGACATATTATGCTCTTTAATTCTACTTAGGAAACTATTTTTTACATTAACTAAACCCCCTCTCCGACCCTACTTGACATTTAAAGCTCAAGCAACTACAGCCTACTTCTAACAAGTTCTCCTTCGATGTAAATTAAAATGACGTGGTATTGAACAAAATCATCCAGTATCAAACAGTGCAGTCTTCAGGGATTTTTTTTTTAATACTGTTCATGTACAAATAGAGGAATTCAATTAAAAATAACCCAAGGCCCTTTGCAGAATGTAATGTAACTTGTCAGAGACCTCCCTTCATATATTGTTGTATACACATACACACATATATTTACATACAGGCACACATACATAGGCCTAGAATCTTCCTAAACAAATGTCTTCTGGTTTCACGATTTGTGATGGTTTTATTTTAGTTAGGATTATCTCTTGCTTTAGTTGGCTCAGTTAGACTTACTACTATTAGCTCCCTCAACAACAGTCTCCTGGAGTTGTAATTTCTGTAGGATGTAGTTGTGAATAGCTTTTTTGGGTTTTATATTTTTACATTTAAACAATTAGCATGAAGATTGCTTCTCATAGCAGCTTGCAAAGTAAATGGTGTGAATCAGACTCTTCAGATTTTACTCAGGCCCACCTCCACCAAACTAGTTTTACTCTCTATTTGGGGATGACAAATTCTAGAAGTGATATTTGGTACTTGAAATGACCACTGAATGAATGACTTCTGCAGGTTCTCTGTAACTTGCAAAGTTGCTCAAAGTAAAGCCTGATCTCGTTTGAGTCCCTTGTGTAGTCTTCTGTCTTTAGTGGGAGAACAGGAGTAGATCCATTTCCTCCCAGTATGTGAAGAGAAAATGGGCTCATCTTCCAAAACAGGTTGGGAGATAATTATTAGACCCTTTGGGTTCACTTACAACTGTCTCTGTGCAGTTTCAGAAGATTCTACATGGCAAAGATGCCTTTTTTTTGTTTCACAGCTATGTGTTAAACTTACATTACATATCTGTTGAGCTCTGCTTTTTGTTTCACATTCAGTGCATGTCATATTTTTAAAATAGATTGGTAATGTTAATAGAAAATAGTTGTGCTTGTATAACACATATCCAAAACTTGACAGTTGTGCCTTGACAATGTACTTGCAGGGGCAGCAGTTCACTACCTGTAGCTATTGCAGATCTTCCCTGTTTCACTAGTGATTTCAGGAAAGAGCATGATGTCAGTGAAATAACTTGTGATAGGAATACTGAATGGTTAGATATCTACAATGTTTAATTCCTTTTGTTCATGCAGAACTAGACTAGGCTAATTTTACTTTTTTTTTTTTGGTGAAAATGAATTTAACAGCAAATGCACCAATGCAAACTCCTCTTCGTGTGTTATTTCTTGTAATTTTTTTATGCCAGTGACAGCTCTTACTTTGGGTTAAGTATTTCTTTGCTTTCATGAGGATTTTCATTTGATGGCTAAACCACAACATTTTCTGGAAATTGGGTAATAGACTTACTGACATATTACTGTAAGCAGAGAATGATTTGTTTATGTAAAATATAATTGAATATGTTTTAAATCATAGCCTACCTTATAGTGCTCTAGGCAGTTATACTTCCAACAAGTGGGAACCCTTGAGTATTGAGCTTCTTGTAAGTGATTTAAACAAAGGACCAACAGCTATGCCTTCTTGGATCTGATATGCAATACATGCATAGGATCAAGTGAAGCTTCTGCAAGAGATTAAAGATTAAAAACATTTTTGAGACACTAGAAACTAATGGCACATTAAAATTACTGTCAGAAATTATTTTTTCCATAAAATTGATCCTGAAAAAGCAAAACTGCTCAAGAAAAAAACTTTTAACCTGATATTAATACTCGAATTTAGATATTTTTTTCTACAGGAATACAGTATTTATAAAGGTACTGTCCCATGTGAGTCAGTCTGGAAGTCCTAAAAGAGTATTAGAGAAACACCTAGGTTGCTTACTGATATGATATACACAGTGTGACAGTCATAGGACTAATTTGGGGAAGTACTTAAACGTGTGCTTAACTTTAAACACTGCTTAAATCTCATCAGCTTTAATGGAACTTAATTACATATGCAAGCACTCTCAAAGAATAAGATAATTTCCTGTAAATCAGGTTATTTTTTTAAAATAATTTGCTATAGAAAAAAGATTTAACTGTACACTTCCAGCTACAGTATTGTGTCTGACTAGTAAATGAACTGTTTTAAAGTAATTTTAGCTGACTTGCTTTGGGAGTGGCAAAAGTAGTGAGTGTTTATCTATTTTATTCCTCTGTAATACAGATGAATGAAAAGAAGCAATGAATATGAAGAGCAACTGGCCACTTTTATCCTTGGTGCAACTCCACTGGCTTCTGTCGAGTGTTGCTGGGAAAGAATTTGGTCCACTGTTGGTAGAATATTTTTTCTGACTGCATGCAACAGCATGATTTAGTAAACGTATATTAAATATACCATTTAGACGCCACACTTTTAGTGTTTTTGAGATCCATAGGAAAGACGTTGAAGCACATATGGTAAATTGCTCCTTGGAATGACTGGTCTGGTTTGATTGTTGTCTACATGCTTAAAAATAAACAGGAAGTTTTTGAACCAGAAATTTCAGAGGAAAACTGCGAGGGCTGATAAGCACACTTAATATGCTATCTAGATAGACCATTGGCTTGATCTGGCATGTCAGTTCCTATGTTCCTGAAATAGCTTTTCAGTACACAAATGCCAAAAGGAATTTAGTCTCAAGCAGGGGTTAGAACAAGTTAATTTTATTTTAAATTCTTGTGGTTCGGGAATATTAAAAACCAGAATGGTCAATTTTAGTAGAATGTGTACATCTTAATGCATAAGTCAAATACATTTAAGAAAGCACAAATGACTTCAGATTCCTACCTTTCTGCAGTTGTGGGAATTCAGCTGCTCCCAGAGTCAGACCAACAGTTGCTGTTGAATTAGAAAAGAAATGCAGACTCCAGATATATTTAAAGTTAAGCTTATTTTATTTATTGCACTTCAGTGTCAAAGTGCATGAATATTCTGTTTTCAAAACTGATTGTCTTTTGTGATCCAAGCGGCAACTACTGTACCATCCAAGCATGTAATTTATGGACAACGATGCTTTTATTAAAGATCCATGAAATGCTCAGTTTTTAATATTGGGAATATACTAAATCATGAAACTTACCCTTACGCAGGAGGAAAGTACAAGATGGATGATCTTTTAAGATGTACTTGAGTACTTAAGGGATGTGAGAGCTGCACTAGTCATGTGTTAGTGCCTTGCATGTGAGTTTGTTTTAGACATATTGCAGATTTTGTACAACTGAAGCAAATTGACTTAAGTGTAAATTCAAAGTAGATCAAGTGTTGCACCAAGATCAGTCTTGTTACAAAGCAACATCTACTACAGAGCCTAAAAGTCAAAAAAAGAACTGGCTGATAGGAGGATTTTGGTTGACATCTGAGTGAAATCAGCCAACCGTACCTCTGTATTGTTTGTTTCTTACACATTGATTTAACTTTGAAAGTTAAGATAGAGAAACACTATTTTTTTCCTCTAGTTAGTAGCCATTTCTGATAAAAGTTTAGTTAGGGCAAGGTAATAGAGTAGTCGCAGAAGACAGCGATCATAAACTTGTTCTAGGAAGTTAGTATGTAACAAAATCACAAGGTCTCAGATTCACCCCAATGAAGAGCTGTGATTTCTGTCATTAAGTCTGCAAGTTGCCTTAGAAGCTAACTGAGCTACTTAATATTTCTTTTATTTATTTATTTATTTATTTTTACCCCTCATGGTAAATGCCAGCTATGCCCTTGAATGGCTGTGACCACCTGTTCTTTCACACCTGTTTCAATTTATAAACCATATGTTGCAGTCAGAGACTAGGGCCACTATAGACATGATGTGTTTTCTTGTAAATATTTCATAGGCTTCCTAGTCTCTCACTTCAACATATTTTGAAAGCATTGATTTTATGGAAAATCAGGACTGAGTCTGCTCTTTAGGCAAGGAGTTATAATGGCTGCTGAATTATAAAATATCCTCACAGAACTACTAGCACATTGTTATCAGATATTAGCACTAACATTTCAAAATGAACTGTTCTGCGATCAGTGGTAAGGAAATAGAAGATATGATAACTCTTACTGTAACACAAGTACGTTTGCAAATAATAATTTACAGGATGATACATTCTAGGCTGGTTAAGTGTTCAAAAGAATTTTGCATTCACATGTTCAAATGAAAAATTTCTTAGAATTACTTTATATTTGGATAATTTGGATAGTTCAATCCTTAGCTGTTGTACACTAGACCCTTTAAAACTGTTCTCAATGAAGGTGTAACAGTTTCTACATTAAATGTAGAAAAGTAACATAAGTGCTCCATCCACTGGTACGGACAACTCTAAGTTCATAAACATGATACATGATAGGCTTGGACATTCAGGTAATGTACCTTTCATTCTGTTGGTAATGCAGTAAAACCTCAAACTATGTTCTATGCCTTAAACTGGCCCCTGAACAGGAGAGCTTCCACACCCATGGAATATGGATGAATGGTGATGGTAGACAGTAAAAATATTTATTGTGAAGTTAGAAAGCTTTGTATTACATCCATTCTTTGGACTTTCAATTGCTTCTTACACTGAGGTGTGGATTCCATTGCCTGTCATAACTATACTTATTCGCCAGCTTGTGCTGAATTGATTTGGAAAGGCAAAGAAACTCTTGAGCACAGACATGCTTTCTGAAGCCATTTGCCTGTGGTGGAGATTGAGATGGTCTTATGAAAGCCCTTTATACTTCGCTGACTTTCATCTACTGTAAAACATCTGGATGAAGTGCAATCGCCTGTAAAATAAATTGTCGTGGCGTGGACTCTATGCTTCCCTTTTACCCTTCATAATGAACCAGGAATGTATGTTTATCACACTATGCAGGAGTAATGAATCATCATGGGTGATGCAAAGCTGAATGTTTAATTAATGTCATGGATAAACCATAGTATTATGCTCTTTGCTTATTATTGTCAAAAGAGCATCAGCTGTCAACATAAAAAGTCAATTATGTTTGTAATAGCTTGTACTGGTGATAAACTGAGGCTGCTGGAAGTGGTATGCATTCCTTCTTTGTCTCTCTCATTTTTCTTTACTCTTCTTTTGCTTCTCCCTTTTTCTCTACTGTATATTTGATTCACTGATTATTTATTCAGAAGAAAAGTTGCAGTATCAGAATAAACCACTGCTTGCTTTCTTCTTCTTTTCACTTTTCAGGGTTTTTTTTGTGTCTCACATCCCATTCATCTTCCCAGTCTTTCAGCAACTGTATTGGTCTAAATGAAGTCAGTAGAAATGGCAGCATGGGGAAATGAGATAAACACAAAAAGACAGAGCTTCTAGCTATGACTATTGTACTTTAAAAATAAATAGAAAAACAGTGTTCCTAAAGATAAAGCTCAAGGAATCAAACTGTACAAACTTTCAGAGTCTAAAAACTTATTTTCAGCCTAACTTGCTCATTGATCCACCAGAAGTTTGGTTTATTACTTGTCCTATGTGTTTATGAGGAGTTCATACCAAAAGCTGAAATTCCTTGCGTTGCTTAGTCCATAGTGTCCACATAGTAAAAAGAGAAATATTCATTCGGGTTTAGGCCAAGAATTTTGTTTTAAAAGGACTTGCTGCTAATAATGATTTTAACATTATTTCAAAGAAAAAATAGTCTTTGCAATATTTATCTGTTGGAAGTTCCAGGATATATGATGGAGTAACTTTTCTGCATTTTTTGTGTATTATTTTCACCTTGCCCAAGGGTAAAGTCCTAGATGGATGGGTTTTAGTTTCCTGATGCTATCTCTGATAGCTGGGATCTGATATTAGCTGAAAACACCTGTTTATCTGCACCTATCTTCTGACAGACCTTTGGATGTCTATGCCACCTGAATGCACAAGGAGACCTGGTTTTAGTCACTGGTGCCAGCACTGGACTGGTTGACTCACAGGTTGCTTCCCACTCCGTCCCCTCCTTCTCTTTAAAATTTCGGCTGATAATGCCTATCTCCTCTGGTTTTAATAAAACCTTCGAGTTTCTTATCACTTCAGTTTCAGTTTAGACCATTTCTGCTCACAAATGTTTCTCCTTAGTTCTTGGAGCTGTAATTAGTGAGTTCTGTGCAATGGAGAGAAATTAATTGAAACTGGCGGGACGTGGGTTATCATACATGGCTTTTCAACATGAACTTTTCATGTTTTACTTTACTGTGTGATTGTCTTGATCACTAATGCCACAGACTTGCTGAGACATTTTCATACCAGCTTAGTCTTCTAATATTTCTTCCAAACTCATGATCTCTCTTATGTTTTCATGCATAAGCTTAACTAGAATACCAAAATGCCTTCCTCTAGCTACCTAATGACGTCAGGTACAATGGAGAAAAACAGAGCAAACCTTTTAATTGGTAGTTTGGTGTATGAAAACAAGCAACTACCTTCTGATACATAAGATATGAAAGGGAAATATATTCAAAGAAGTCAGGCTCAGACTCATAGTCTGAGTATGGAATCTATACAGGCAAGAGCTCAACATCACAATCTTAAACTGCCTTGTTACTGCAAAGCACCAGGCTGGAGCCATCATTTAAATGAAACCAAAAATTTAACTCAATTAAGAAATGAAAGTGTTTGATGTAAGTGGGAATGTGATGAAGACAGTGACTAAAATCCTTGACTTAGCACTGAGCCTGACCTTTTAAGAACTAACTAATCGGAAGATATATGTGCAGATGTGTTTCAATTTGTTCTTGCTCTGCTTCAGACAGGAAAACTTTATATATTTGACTAAACTAACTTACTAGGATGCAATCCATGTTTTGTTTTAACACTACCATAAGAATAAATGGTAATACTCATATTTGGCCAGTATAACTTCTCTTCTTAAGGACTTGACTGTCGTGTTCCTGCCCTTGCATCTGTGTTGTCTTGTGAAGGCGTCTAATAAGCATACTTTAGACAGGATGTTCAGAATAAACTAAACATCAAGGTAAAATGGGAAATGTTTCAACAAAACAAAAAAACCCAAGCATAAGTTATCACATCTCAATATTTTATTCTCCAGCAATACTGAAAGAATCGTAAACCAAGATGCTCAAGGCTATTTCTATAGTCATTCAACATCAATCACACAAGGTGGAGATCTGAGGCCTTTTTTTTTATTAGCTCTTCTTTTCCCTCTTTTAAAAAGAAAAAATATATCTTTTTCTGACTCTGTCATCACAGAACTCAAATAGCTAGTTTTTACAGAAAAATAAGATATCATAGTGTTGGTAGGTAAGTATAGTTCTCTCCACATTCTTTGCTTTCACAGCTTCTAAAAGCAAAATGTAATTATAAGGTTGCTACTGTCAGGAGGGTCATCCAGAGTAAGTCTCCTTGCATTTGAGTGAAAGGATATTTTTGGGGGGGGGGGTGAGGGGTGGGGTGGGCAGGGTGGGGTAGTGCTACATGTTCAAGGTTTGACAGGGATGTTTTTCCAATCAGAGACAAGCATACATATATTTTGCTACTGGAATACAGTTACATTCTGGTAAACATCAGAGTGACAAAAACCAGGGTACTTTCCTACAGCCATAAGGCTTATAGGTTAAACAGCCTCCTGTTAGGTTAAACTTGAAAGCAGTGCAAGTTAGTCAGAGGGAAGGTTGAAGAAAGATCCTCAAAGTTATAAGCACTGATTCTGGTTAGTGATATAATGATTAAGTGTGTGTCACTGAATATAGCAATGTGCCAATAACAGCTTGCTGGGCCTCAGTAGCAGGTATCATTAGGTATAATACTCATGTGATCTCTAAACCATCCTACTGTTACTACCTTTCACAGTAAAACTTAGAAGGACCTAACAATAGCAGCGCTGCTTGGCTTTTGTTCAAATTCAAACATATAACAGAAGATCATTCATTGTCACCAGTTCAAAGCCAGCTAGAAGAGGCAGGAAAATGGGTGGGAAGAGAAAGAGAGACAGAGAAGTGGTGCAGCTAAAGTAATAAATTGAGCTGTCCTGGGAAGTTTGGGGGTAGGTGAGCCTGGGTGTTTCCTCGTGGATCTGACTGTAGTGGAGGCCTCGAGAACCTCTGTTATAGCTCTGTAGCTCCTCGTTTCTGTTTGTATGAAGAGAAGAAGCAATGTCCTAAGGACAGAAGAAAGGTGTTGTGAAGGCATAAAATTTTTGATTCAGACCTGGAATGAGTTTTGGCTGCTTTCAAAATTCAATAAGAACAGCGATGGACACAGAAAAGTTTCTGTTATTTCCTGTGATTTGCCTTCAGGCACCTGTATGCTAACATACCTCAAGAAATTTAATTTTATTTACTGGTCCTTAGTAAATGTGTTTTCATGAACAGTCAAAAGGAGGACAGGTAAAGGTAGAATTCATCTGTAACTGCTGGGATTTCTTAACTTGTGTTTGATTTTGGGACTAGCATTGAGAAACATAAACCTCTTCCACTTCAGCAGAGTTTAAGCTCCTCACCGTGTCTGTGAATCTTGGTCTTGCTAGGTTTTCACTTTTAATATATCATGAAAGAAATCACTCTTGGATGAGAAGTGGGTTATCTCTTGACAAAATAAGCTTCCAGTTTAGAAATCCTGTATAGGTGGAGGGAGTTAATACACAGACCATGTAAAATCCTGAACCTGTAAACTTAAGCCTGCGAGATCTGAAATACCCTTTCTATTAAGCCATCTGGCCTGATATTACTGCAGTATACTTGTCAAAACTTTCTAAATGCAGAAAGCTTTTTTCCCTGTGGGAGCTCATCTTGTTCTAGAGAGTTTAGTAATTGCTATTTATTTGTTTTTAATGAGAAAACTCAACCAAATATAAAATTTGAATAAGAACACTTACAGATTTAAACCTCTCTTTAAATGTAGGTGCAGAAGTGACTACATAAATTCCTGCCTTTAAATTCAATTATCTGTCCTTGTAAAATGATTCCAATAATAGTTAAATGAATTCTGTATTTCAGTCAACTCTAGAAAATCAGGCCAGTTCCTTGTCTATCTTGTCACACATTGTTTTGAATCGGAATTTGTTTGTTATGCTGTAGTAACTCAAGCACAGAAATTTGCTTTTCCTTATTCTTTGGTGTGAGTCTAGAAATATTACTCCAGAAATAAGGTTTTTAAGGAGCTAAAAGAACCAAGGGTATGATTAAAAGTCGGCTTTAGTGGTTATCTATGGTATATGCTTACCTAGGGTGTCTCTCTCACTGCTATAATACTTGGAGAAAGTAATTTTCTGAATAAGTCTGAAACAAAACAGCTATTCAGAAAATACAATGAAGCAGTACAATAACTAGTATTTTTTTCAATGACACTATGTTAGTTTTTGTTCTGTTTTCCGATGCTCCAGTAAAAGTATTAAAAAAACCAAACCCAAACCAATATATTTTTGTGAGAGTTCTTTATTTTTCTTGCCCATGAGAACCTGGAATACATTGACAGTTATGATCTTCAGTAAAATGTCTGATATACAGGGTGATATTACAATTTAGAAGGCTTCACAAGTCACATATACTCTTATTTTTTCAGTATTGATCTGTTTATTCTACTTGCTAGATGATACAAGAACAAGGAGTGGCTCATTGAAGCTGTGTACTTAAAGACTATAAGAACATTATTTTTGTACACCACATTTCTGCATTAAATTGTGCTCTTTGGCAGAGACAGGCTAGAGCTCTTTTCTGCTTTCTTTCACCAAGAATATGTATCGGTTTTATTATTTCATAGATTCTGCAGTTTATATCCACATATACTCCTATCCACTCCACTTTGCAGTCCCTTTATCTCTGATATAATATGTCCCATATAATAATACTAGATGATGTATCAACATCTTCAGAAACAAAAATCACAATATTTAAGATTGGTCTCTAGAAGTTAAATAATGCTAACAGCTGAATATGGGAAGTGTAAACTAAACATACTGAGCTACAGAATTAAGTTCCTAGGAACACATATCCAAGAAAAAGGAAAAGTTTTGTTGTTTTTTTTTTTTTCTTTTTCTTTTTTGATAAAACTTGCGATAAAAATAAGAAACTGTGCTGAATCTTATGTCTGAAATTCTTTATTGTGGTAATTTAGAAATAGTAATCTTATGTTCATATCCAAATAAGCATATCTGGGATTTGGATAATGGTTCCAAACTACCTGAACTGTACAGTTTATACCACTTTTGATTTCAAGAGTAGTGTGATATCCTTAAATATTTAAAAAACCCCCACGAAAAATGGTAAAAAGATCCTGAATGCTAGCTGTTACAAGTGTTAGAGAGTGGTATGAAGAACAACCAGGAGCTTTTGTTTGGTTTTCTTTCTTCTTACTCTTTAAATATACTTTAAAGTTGTTAAGTATATTTTTCTGCATATTACACCATGATCTTGAGTGATTTACAGTTGTTAAGTTTCATGGAGAGAAAATATTAGGTATTAAAGGTTCCTTCATCCATCAGAGAAAATCATAACAAGAATTAATGGCTGGATGTTAAAATCAAATAAATTCAAGTTAGAAATAAAACACACCTCTGTACTATTGCTGCTGTTAACCATTGGAATTACTTGGAAAAATGGTGCGTTCCCCACATCTTGATATTTCCAGATCAGCCCTGGATGGTTTTTTCTGAAAGGTATGATTCGGTGAAACCCATTTATTACTGATGTGACTGCAAGAGTAATTTGGTATATTGTTTAGCTTCAGATATGTGCAAAGGCAGACTAAATGCCTCAGCGATTCCTCTTGATCTTGAAATATTTTATTAGACAATCTGTTCAAATGGAATATAAATATTTCAAGAGTTGAGGTTCTATAGAATACAATTTTATTTTTATTTTTATTTTTGAAAGTATGTTTCTCCCCCGAGGCAATGTTTTGACAATACAACCTTATTTTGACAATACTCTCTGGTTTTAGCTTTTCTCTCTTAAATTGGCTTCAACTAGCCCTACAATAAAACAGGGAGTTTGATTAAATTGTATCTATCTCCAATGATCCTGCTTTAGATGCTTGTATTATATGTTTCATGATCTTTCCACATTTTGAATTGCTTGAATCTGAAGCAGCTCTGAACCACAGGCATGCAGTGGTATGGGAGGATTCCACTTTAACATGATTTGTTGGGAATATTGCTTTAATGCAGCTACAGAGCCACATGGTTCACAGCACAGGTGGAGAAAGCTTAAGGCTGTGTGCCAAGGCCGTGTAAACCATAGAACTTCTTGAGAAGTGCCTTTTGTCCCCTAAGAGCTTTCATATAACATTTTTGTTTACATTTCTACTGCCTAATCTTCGGGACATTTGGAAGAAAGGGGCAGAAATTTTTGTCACAGAATAACAAGATGGCTGAGGTTGGAAGGGACTCCTAGAGACCACATGGTCCAAGCCTCTGCTTAAAGCAGGGTCAGCTACAGCAGGTTGCTCAGGGCCATGTCTATCTTGGTTTTGAATATCTCCAGGGATGGAGAACCTTTGGAGTCATAACTAGCAACTTTCCAAGCTCAAAAAAGATTTTGATGACTGTCTGAAATACCTCTCTGACACATGATAGCAGTAACATGGTTGTTTCCAGTCTTCAAATTGTTTTGTGGGAATTGTTAGAAGCAGCCAAATCTGGTGAACTAGGAGGACTGTGGTACCCTCCTGTCCCTGCTCAGTGCACGTGGAGATGCTGCAGCTCCCTGCCCCCAGAAGTGAGGTACTCTCAGTATGCGTGCACAAGGCTGACACGACTGGGACCATACAGACTACCGTGAAGAACAGTGCCTATACTGGCACCCACAAAAGCACATGCAGCCCTCACAAAAACATGAGTCTCGCAAACAGCCTGATCCTGTTTCTCCTCTCTGTGATCAGCACAGACAAATCTGACACCAGGTAACTGTTCACATGAAAATGGTTTTGTCATGTCTTCTCACTACTTTCCCAGTAGTCTTCCTCCCCAGTTCACCTTGATCACCCTCCGTCTTCAGTCCTTCCCTTCAGCATCTCATAAAATAATGTGAACATTCCCACAGTTCACTTGAAACATCCCATAATAACTTTTATACACTCCACAAATCCTCTTGCCCCCTTCATCCCATAATAAGTCTTATACCCTTGTAGGGAAAAATCCTCTTTTAGTTTGAAGGGCTGTGAGAGAGAGTTTCTGCTATTAACTCATCTCAGTGGTTTTCACACCAGGGACAACCATTTTGTCTCAATAGTTGTAGGAGCAGCTGATTCAGTGTGCTCTAATTTTCACTGATTAGATTTTCACTGCAACGGTATTGCAACGGTTCCTCCACTCATCACTGTTCCTCAGATCCTTGCTGGCTCTTTCTGTTTGATTTGCTTATCCTTTCATCAGAGAATGTACCAGAAAAGTTGTTTTTAAAGGAAGTAAATGTGGAACTTTTAAAAGAACAGAAAGAAAATTTAAGGTTTCTCTTTCACCAGCCTGCTCTACATATTTAAGTGAGAAGTTACCAACTTTGGGAACTGAAATAAGATTGTATCCCCAGCTTTTCATTCAGGCCATAGGAAGGATAGTGTGGGGAGTACAGATGCTTTCAGGTTTTCTCTAATCTGTACCAGAAGCGTCTGCTTTTAAATTCATGTCTCTATGTTCAGCGTCGCTGGATTTGTGCACTCAATTCCCTGACAGTCTTAACTTGATCAAATATAACACAGCTGCACTTCTGTCCATGAAGACCACCTGATAAAGTTTTATGCAAGCTTTCTGCAAGCATTGGAATGAATGATATGTGATCTGGAATAAGGTCTATATGAAAAAAGTTAGCTCTTCAAAATTTTGGAGTTCTCTTCAACTGCCAAAGTGAATTTTTCAAAGCTTTGTGTTGTACAACTGACTTATTTAATTTCCATCTTTGGAACCTTTCTACTTAATATCAGATTGACTGTTTCATGGAACCATTAGTATGAGCTGTAGCTCTGGGGAGTGAAAGTGGGTAGGAGGAACAGGTGCAACAAGCAGGTCCTCTCAGGGGGTGGGAGCAACTATAAAAAAAGCAACATTAAAAGCAGGTAATTTGTATTTAAAGATTAAATAAGTATACTTCACCTGCTTTCCATTAATTCTCAGGAAACATCTTCCTCAATATATTGCTCAATATTTAGTGCTATATAGTTTGCAGATAAATTAATTCTTCCACTTCAAAGTAACAGGATGTTAAGCGGGACTTGAAAAGGCAGATTATGTTCCACTTTAACCATTGAGTTGCCACTTACAGTTTTTGATTAAACACATCTATAAATTTATTAAAGGTCACTCATTGACTGATGTCATTAATTTGCAATGCTACTCAGGAGCATGGCTCCTGAAATTTGATTTGTTTATTCATTATGGGTTGTGACTTTTGAAATGTCCCCTGTTTGACCTTTATATTTGACACTGGTAAAAAAATGGTACAAGTTTGCCTCTCATCCTGGACCTGAAGCCTTCTACTTGGAAAATAAAGGTCATTAATTATAGTTGCTCTATGTTAGTAAGGAAAATGTTCATAAATAAGTTTCAGTGAGTAAGTGGCTGATATTAGTGTCATTTTTTAAGTTAGAAGATGTTGATTAAGAGATTACAGGGTGACTCTCTTTTCTTGCTCTTTTGAAATTTGTCTAATTTCACTGACTTCAGACCGTGTGTAATTACTCATGGATAGTTTGATGTTTCATGAAGCTAGAAGTTAGATCACAGGGCTGAAACACAGATAGGGAACTTCATTTTCTACAAAAGCATTGTGTCATCATTATTGCTGTTACACAGGCAGAAACATATTACCATGATACTAATAGATCTTGCTCATGAGTTTTACAGAGTTTAGGGTATGTAAAAATTACTTCATTTCGCTTCTACTGTGTATTATAAACTATATACTATACTTCAAATATGATGAATTTTCAAGGATCCCTTTACTGCTTCAAATCATTCTCTTTGTTATAATAAGACAACCAGGCAAAGGCAAGCAAGTACCTTACAGATGCTATATGTAAAGTCATATTGACTAAAAAGATGGGCTGTAATAGTACATATGCTCCCAGTTAAAAAAAAAAAAAAAATTGCTTCTCAGTTGATGTAGCACAATGCATTAAAAAAAGTCCACATAAGTTACAGGAAAGTCATTATTGCTTTAAAGCCTAGACAACCTTAACTGGGTTCCTATTATAACCACTAGTAGTATGTTAACATTACTGTTTTTATGGGGAGAAACAGCTGTGTTTTCTGTAAACCTGTTGCTTGTTCTGTTACACGTATTAGAAGTCTATTCACTCTAATAACATTAGAAAGACAGAGAACTGTAGGAGAGGCCAGCTGTCCAGTGCCGCTTATTGCAAGTGAATTCTATCCTTTCTTCTGCTTCAGAGCTCCTACATGGTCCTGCAAAAAGTGGTTGCAGATACATATAACTTAGTCATACGTGAATGAGGTTCATTGGGGACTCAAAAGATACATCCATGGCATGAAGAATTTTGATTATCAGAATGTTAATGCATTAGATAATAATATGGTTTCACTGTATCTACTGTGTGTATATCATGTATGTTTCTGTTCTGCAACTAAAAGCTTTGTAATTCAAAGAAATCTTTCGAACTGTATTGACAGATTCTTTTGTGGTTACTCCTTTTGAATTGCACAGGGGATCCTTAAATGGAATTTACAGGGCATCATTTGTCCTTATTGGAGACCTGATGTATCTAGGAAACTGAAGCTTATGTGTCCTTTGTATCTCAACCTTATGTGACTCCTGGTAAACTAATACTTGAAGGAGGGCCCCATTTTAGCTGGTTGATTCTGTCCTTTTCTCATGTTATTTTTGTGTGGCTTCCAGGTCTTTTGTTTGTTTGTTTGGTTGGTTGGTTGTTTTGTTTTGTTGTTGTTTTTTAAAGGCTGGGTGCAAATCCTTCACTTTGCTGGTAATGAAAAATGGTCTTATTACTGTGTGGTCCTTGTATGCAACAGAAAAACAGAAATTTTTTAAAACAGTCTTAAAAACAGTTAAGAAAACTTGAAAGAGTGCTACTTTTTGAACCAGGGCCCACAAGTTGTCGAATGGAGCCACATGTTCTTTAGTAGATCTGAATGTCTATCTGGACTATATTTAAACACCATTTTGAAATGACACCTTACTTGCATATGTTATGAAGATGCCTGCTACTAGTCCACGGTAAAAATTAATTGAGTTTTTCCAAGGCTTAAAAATCTCTGCTATTTCATAAGAGAGACCAGGCTAAAAGGAGCCCTGATTGAGGAAATGGAAACTGAAAAGTCATAGTCAGTAAACATTTTGGAAATTTTCAATTTGATGATTTAGTGTGTGAAAAGCTTTTAGAGTTATCAGGCAGAAACTCCAGGTGTTAGAGGGACAGTTTTTCAGAAAACTTAAACTAAAATTTCTGATATGACTTTGTACCAAACAAAGACTTAGGTGAGATTTATAGGTACAACTTCATTTATAGGATCATTTCTCCAATATTCTATAGATGAACAATTAAAAAAATAACCTGGTATTAGAGGAGTGAGTATTTATGAATTTAATTGTCCACATTAAAACGAAAAAGAAGCATGCAATTATTTTTGAGTGCAATACATAACTCTTAGTAAACAATTATTTTAAAAGGATTATAAAATACATTTTCTGAAGTGTTCATTTCTCTGATGCAAGTGATGACTGAAATGTTGTATTAGTTGTCATTGAGGGAAAAGTAATTTTCAAAGAAAGTTTAATGTTCTTTTATAGGAAGCATGAACGCTTCTAATTGTCTATGTTACTATAACCTGACTTTGTGAATTATATGTGTGTGGAATTGATAAATAGATTAGTCATTTAAAATGTGTCTCTACAGAAATGGTAGATTACCAGAGTTTGACAGTTAAACAATTAGTACAGTTATAAAATGATTTATAATTATACTATCCTCACACTATCCTAAGAAAATAGGTACTTATTTACTATTGCTTATTTTTAAAATTACCTTTCTTGAAATTTGCAAGTTTTGCTAGACTGTCCACATTCTAATGTCTAGCACCTAAATTTTCCACTGATACTTAAATATTTAAATATTCTCCCCTAAAATCTAGTTTGAACATGTAGATACCAAAGATGAGTGACTGCAAATATTCGAGTTTATAGATATAGACAAGTACTAAAGGCTGTTTATTGGAGTCTTCCTCTGATAACTGACCAATGCTTATCATATTGATATATACTGTAAAATTGTATTACTTTTTTATGATTCGGCTGTTTTCAATATGGACATTGCTGAAATTTTTGCTGCAAGTTACTCTGGTAGGGTGATGGTCCCTTCTGTCTGCCCTGGATACCGGAGGTGATAGCATTCTGCTACTTGATATCCACACATATCAGTGCTGTATAGAACTGTGTTATTGCATGCTAGCATGCCGACACAAGAAACACAGTAGTAAATAATACTTTTCACTATTGTATGCACTGCTGTAAAGTTTTCAGTGGGCTGTTTTCAGTCAGTGCAAAGGACAGCTACTGGAATTCACAACGGATGTTATTATATTTTGTGTGCATTGTACTTTTCCCGTTTCTCCTGATATTCAGGAACAGGAAGAACTTTGACTTGTAGCTACCAGTTCTCAGATAGCTCCTCTCAGAGCAGATATCTCACTGATGCGCTGGTTTTCTTCCTACCGAATTTTACATGTATAGATACGTACACAGACATAAAGAGCACATATATTAATAAATGTTTTTAGAATTCTCCTGGGGTTGCCTGGTCCCATTACAAGCTTTCAGACAGTGATGTCCTGAAATACAGCAGCATAAACATGTAGATCTGTGAATGAGGCTCCCTCTCTGAAATGATGGGTTATGACAAAAAAATACCGTAGGAAAGGATGTTAGCAGAGAAGGCTTGCTGAAAAGATTAGTGGTAGTGCTGATACTGGCTGATACTGGCTATGTTTGAAATAGCATGACAGACATTCAGAAGCTTTGTTGTAATAACATTTCAATTCAGTTTTAGACAGAAAAGGATGAAAAGAAATAAAATAGCCCATCAGTCTGTTTCTATATTTTTAATATTTTTAATCTTCACCACTTATATTTAATGGTAAGAATAAAACATAAGAAAATGCTTTATCTAGGAAACTGTTTAGACATCTCAAATATTCCTAATTCCCTTGTCAGGTCCTCAAATTTAAACAATAACATAAAAAATAATGTTAGTTTCTGTGTAACACACAAGCTATAGATTTCAAAGCTTACCACTGTTGCAAGGCTGTGAAAGAAGCAAATTTGTACATGGAGTAACAAATGTTGAACAGTGACGGTGGCCGTGTCAGGAGTGTAGTTTTTGATCTCTTTGTATGCCAAGAGCTTTCCCAGTGTGAGACACTTGGTAGGCACCTATTTATCACTGAGTCCAAGTGATATTCAGGTGACAGGCCAATGAGGACCCCAGATGAACGTGTGTTCAGAGCATGCTGAAACCGTGAAAATAAGGTCCACACAGAATACAGTGTTATGATAGCTGCTTTTTGGTGTCAGATACCCTTTTCTAAGCTTTAAGTTAGAAATCAAAATCCCCTAGATGCCCACCGATCTAGGTGTACATGCATACTGAATCCTTTAGGCTGCATACTCAAAGTGCCCAAATGTGGTACAAGCAGTATTATTTTCACAGTTCCAAAAATTATAGGAAATCGTGTATTTCAGTTCCACACGTGAAGGGCCTCTGTCCATGGTGAAGTCTTTTTCTTGACCTGTATGTCCAGCATGCAACACATGGCGCTTTGTGCACAATTAACTTACTGGGTTATCAGATTCATATTTTTGAAGAAAGATTATTTTCTCTTGGTTTCCAGCACTTTCCAGTAGAAGTGATTTTGCATAAATAAGATTAAAACAAAAATAGACTTTCAGTGTTTTGGTAGAAACAACCTTAAGATCCTCAAATTCTGGCTAACCACTTTTGTCAAGAAACTAGCAATCTCATTTGCACTAACGTTATTAAAATGTCACTGCTTATCACTTTAGTTTAGATTACCAAATCCACATTCAAAAGGGGCAACCCAAAGTTGTCATACCAGACTCAGCATAGTAAGCCTGATGCACAAAATCACTTCAAAATAAGAGACTTAGTTCACCAGGTCAAGACAGGTCTAAACATGTACAATACTTGACTGTGGCAAACTGGGCTAGTTTGTAATCTCCATTATTTTTGCAAGATAATTAGCAGGGGAATATAGTTTTAATCCAAATTCTTACTCTCATGCTTTGGGGAGTAAGTACGGGCAAAATAGCATTATTGGAATATAAAAATCTCACAAATAATAAAATATCACAAACACAGCTTTCTGGGAAGGTAAGACTATCTTTGTATTTAGCTTTTCTTCATTTTGTCCTAATTCACATACCATGCTATTTACTCTTACTGTGGCTTAATCTTAGGAAACTTCAGTCTGAAAAAAAAAATGTTAATTTTGAAATCCTTTGTGTCTACAGACATGTTAATTGGTAGTTGCAGATGCATTTTTTTTTCTTTGATAGTGTAGTGCACAACTTGTCTTCCTTTCTGGAATGAAAGTTAATCCTTTGTGTGAAATAACAATAGCAAATAGAAAGGTAATTATTTCCAAAAACTTCAACTGATTTGTTTGAAACTGAACATCTATGGACTAAAATATATCAAATTTAGAGACTGCTTCTGAAAAATATAGATTTATAGTAAATCAGTACCCTGAGGGCATTCAAAGCCTGAAGACCAAAAGTGACGTCCCACTTTAGCCATAACGATCTGCTAGAAATTATTTTGTAAGATATAGCAATTTTTTTGGAATGTGCGAAGAATAAATAGCGCCTGACACAACTTATGTGCAGTGCAGAATTCTTTATCAACTGCTTTAGTAGGAAAGAAGGTAATCCTTTGTGTAAAGGCTCTCATTTATAAAAGTGAAATAGTCAAAATGTTACAAAGTACATGATCATTCTTAATTTTTGGATTATTTAATTTGGCAGCTCTGTTATCTAACAAATCCATATACAAAAGACAACTGACCAGAATATTAAATACAACCTCCAACTGGATAAGAGGAGCCCTCAGCTCCATTGATGGTTTTTTATGACTACTGGAGCTAAAATAGATCTCAATTAGAGAGCAAAAAGCTTTCTCAGGGTTTTCAGATGCTGACTTGTAATAGAATGTGAATTCAGTGAGGATTAAGGCCAAGTTCTGCAAACAGCTATAGGAGTAGTAACAACATAAACTGAAATCTCACTTTCTCCTGGATTTAGCAGTCTGTGTGAAGCTGGAATTCACAGCTTCAAATTGGACTTAGGCAAATTAATTGTTCTTCTGGGTGCCAAGAAACTATTGGCATTTTTCCTCTAATGCCTGGTGCAAAGCGGTAGGCTGTGGTCCACGCTATGAAAAGCCCAGCTGATGAGGGCAGAGGGCAGAAGTGGTGTGCACTCAGATTGCAGCAGATCTTCCTCAAATGGAGGAGCCCACACTGTGTCCACTGCCTCCTTGCAAGGGGATGAACTAAGCTGCAGTGGTATCAGGTGGGGGACAGACTCTCCACCGTGGAGTATTTGTGCATTAGTCAATAGATACAACAGAGAAACAGGATCTGAAGCAAAATTTGGAACCCAGGTTTCCATTATAATGACCCAAAGGTTTTCCCCTCTGTGTTCACACAACTCTAGAATCCTCTGTTGTGTCATGATACAGCTTTTAGATGAGGGGTACAAAATGAACCCACTGACTGGAGCAAATAGACTGGTGGGCTGGATCACTTTCTCTTGGCTACAGAGAAGAGATTTAACTCAGACTGTACTTGGGAGGTATGAGTCCAGGCTGAAAGACTTTAAGTAGTTTCCAGGAGACCTTGTGTTAGTGATAAAACTGGTACAGGCATTTATATTCTAAGCTTTAAAACTAGAGACACATTAAATGGTTGTTGTATCAAGAAGAAGGGAAAATGAATCCGTAGCTATTAGTTAGTGTCTGCAGACATACACAAAAAAGAATTATGAAAGTAAATATATATTTTTTTTAATAAAACCTTTATCCTGATAAATGACAGGAATCTACATTAAACTCACATAGTGTGATTTATGCTTATGGTAACAAGGAAACTTGAGGCAGAAACTAATTTTCTGCATCCACTGAACTTGCATTCATGTGAAAAAATCTAATGATTGTAATAGACCTACCTGTGGGAGTAAAATTTACTGCAGAGTATGAGATGTCCAAGAAGGTTTAACATATGCTATATAGTATTATACAGGTATTATGCAATACAGGTTTGTTCTGTGAGGTGCTGTCAGCTTTCTCAATAGCTCCCTGGCTCCTTAGTTTCACTGAATCTTGCAAAGATTTCAAGGTTTTGTAGAGTTTTAATTTCTGCGTGCTCAGTTCAGAAAAGAGCTAAAGGCTTCAAATTTATTCTTCTGTTAGTAGGCAAAAAAAAAAAAATTGCTGTACTTTTGAGTTAAAAAGAACTGAGCTTGAATCCTTTTTTTTTCTAGAAGTCTAGATCTAGCTATCTAGAGCTATCTGTTACACTTTGCATAAAGATACTTAGTGCTTACATGATCCCTTCCAGTTTCTCTGCTGTGGTGGCAGTAATCTTCAGAAGGATGGAGGAGGTCTTTATTGCTGTTTTAAATACATGTATATCTTAAATAACCAGTTTATTGATTTCATCAGCCTTGAATATTAATGTTGACCGTAAGCTGAACTTTTGCCTGTCTGATGTATATATGGTAGTTTCACTATTCTAGAGGACCTTATGGAAGTAACAGTATTTGGCCCTTTCTAGTTTTAAAACATTTGAGCTTTTCTATGCTATATACTTCTTCATCTATCTTTGTTATATTTTGATTATGCTCAAAATAAATTCAGTTGATTATAATAGCTACAGTGCCACTGTTGTACAAATTGAATGGAAGTAACTCTATGAGCATAATTCTCACTTGTAAGCCAGTCATTTTTGTCTTAGATATATACAAACTATCGATATGATACACTGAAAATGTCTCAGAATGTAATATGTAACCTGCATAATATTTAATGAGTATTTTTGTATAAAAATATTTATGTTTTGTTTATACTTATTTTTATATTTTATCTAAAAACAGTGTGTATGCAGAAAACTTTTTTGTTGAGCATATTCTCTGTCCACCTCCTGAAGCCAGGTATTTATGCATCTATTTTCCCATTGCTTGTTCCTCTCCAAGATGTCCTGATCCCTCCCTTTCCCTGTCTTTGGCTCCTCCCTTAAACTTGTCATAGTAACTCTTGTGCAATGTCAAGAAGCTTTTCCTCTGCATCCCACCGCAAATCCTGCACCTCTTTCAGTCTGAGAGGTGTCACCCCCAGCCTGAAGCTTCCCTGGGGCACCCCAGGTTGATGGGGGAGTGGGTAGGGGCTAATTTCTCTCACGAAGTTGCCCTTGAAGTTCCCCTGCCACACCCTGTGCCACCCAGGTCTGTGTGTGGGGAGAAGAGTCTTTTCTTCACATAACCTAACAGCATCCTTCTCACATTGATTTTGAATGGGACAACAACTTATTTGAAATAGCAGAACAGCAAAGAGACAAATGAAAAAGCCAGAGCAGAATCTGTATACTAAATTTTCCAGCAAAAATGCATGTCTGTGGCTGAACTTGAACACTCCCATCTCATCATCTTTTTGGCGATAATAGCTCTCCTGGGGCAGCTGACAGACCTGTGACGACAGCAGTGCTAATGGGTACCACTATAATTCACAGGTAGTGTTCACAGGATATAATCTGGTGTGACACTATACCAAGCAGTGCTTATTCCCTGTTCAGGAAAATGTTAGTTGTATCCCCTTCTACATAATAATTTCAGTGTCTCTATTCCCGAAGATAATTTGAAAAGTAGAAGGAATCATCTTCCTTAGTTTATACATTAAAAACTGCTTTTCTGTAGGAAGCTGAAAGTCAATTTGCAGCACAAAAGTATGAACATATCATAAGGTTTCTTAAAATAACAGAATTCTGAATTCACAGTGCTTGCTTAAAATAATCTGTGGTGAAACTGAGAGAGATATTTGAGAAAAGGCATTATTATTATGCTGTGTATCTGCTAAACATTACACCTGGAACCACCTAGTACCTACAAATATATCAACTTAGAATATTGTTATCTACATAACAAAAAAACATTCAAGATTAGGAAATTATCAGCTAAGAGGTTGAAAATATAGTTGTATAGGCTGCAGTTTTTGCGCAGTCCCTGTGGAAAAGTTTTCAAACAGGTTTTGGTATAAATTCAGTTAGAGGATTTATGAGAAAGAACAAACAGAAATGAATACTGTTCAGACCTTTAAACTTGGTGATAATATTTTTCTGAAGAGTGGAAATAAAAGCATAATGACATATCATAAAAGGAATAAAAACAAGCAGACATATCCTATGTTTTTAAAACTAGGTCTTTTGGCTCCAAAAGTCTGTTGTGCATCAGGCAAAGACAATGGTGATTCGCAAGAAGCAACTATAGATTATTTGATGTGATTTCTGGTGACTATGACCACAACCTTGTCACCAAAATTTAGGCCACATTGTATGATTTTAAATACTAGTACACTTCTGGATTTTCAGGGAATAATATTTATTTACAATACGTCTATATTTTTATAGTAAGCAGTTAATGAAAGGGCAATAGCGATGATTTATACAATCCCAAATCATCTTTTTTAAGTCTTCATAATATGCTGTATACAGGGTCACTAGAATATTTAGATGCTTTGTTGAGTGTAGAATACACTTGACTGCTAGTTTAATCAAGAGGACAGATACCAGAGCATCTCATGCAAGTTTAAAGGTGCAAACTAAATCTTCTGAATTTAGAAGCTGGCTTCTTAAATGGTCGCTGCTGAAATCATGCTGAGAAATTCATATAGCTTCTTCCTGGATGTAATGGCTTGAGAAGTGAAGCCAAAAGAAATACAAATTCAAACATACATTGTGAAATTATGGGATTTTCTATTTCTGTGGTCTATCAGTGCCTGAGCAGACAGCTTTAGGGGCTAGAATAAGTATCATGTATTTTGACCAGACTTTTTCTTTATATAAACCTGAATCATAGAGTCGTCACATTTCAGTGGGTGGGATAATAAATATCAGAGCAGTTCTCTCTTTCTGACCAGCTCTCACCCTACATGGACAAATCTGGCTGGCACTCCAGAAAGCACAGCAAATTATTAAATAATGATAGAACTATTTTTTCTAATTCACATACCTCCCTCTTTTAGAGGCACTTGATCCTTGATCAGGTATCTAAACAGCTGTTATTCCATGGGCGTACCCTCAACATTTGGACGTGAAGCAGCAGTCCAGTTCTGAAGTTAATCTTTCAATCAATTGCAGTTTGTACACATTTCTTTTGTTAAAAGGGAAGTTTTGGTGCACACAAACCAGATGTCTGTTAGAGGAAATTAAACTGGGAGCTCTGCTCTAGCTTTGCACTTCATCACTATGAAGGTTAAAAAAAATGGCTGATCCTTCATAACATATATATGGTGATGGCCTTTGTTCCAGGGGACCATATTACAGCTAGTCTGAAGAAAAATCACAGACCATGCAGGGTGTTGATCCTGGGTCTCATCACCAGCTGTTTTGATCTATTGGTCTTCCTCTGTTGTACTAAATTACATACTAGTATAAATTGGGTCAACAAATACCTTGAGATATATAGAATGGAATATGCCAAAACATTGTATTTGTCTTAAAAACAGTCTTTGTTTCAGAACGTTACTTTAAAAAATGTTATTTTTCTTCATAGAAGCTGTGTAAAAAGCTATTTTTCTCTCAACATATAAACATGGAGATGAAGATACTGAAAGAAAAACACTGTTTGATCTTTCCTGACCTAATCCGTAGCTCCTTTGGCAGTTATGGAGATGATGGGCAGTCTTTGATGAATTTGTTCCTGTCTCACAGAGATAGAAAATCAATCCAATTCTCCATTTCTCAACTCTGTGTGATAACAATTAATGGCAATGCCTTGTCAACAGTGTTCGCATGCAGGTCTTTTATATAGCAATCAGTATATATTGAATGGAAACCGTATACAAAAGAAGGTAGATAACAACTGCGTCAATATTTTAGGGTCAAGTGCATCAGGATTCGGTGTAAAATAAAACCCAAAAGTGAATATTAAGTTATTTTTTCCCTAAGAGTATAGATGTGCTCTATTTGAATGTTATATGAAGGTCATGCTGATCTGGCAACATTTTAAATGATCATCGTAAAATTGTTCTTGGATATTAAAATGTAGGGTAGAGTACGTATTTTGAAGTTCAATTGCTGGGTATATGTGGCAAACAGTTAACCTACCGAACACTATCTATAAGCACATTCATGAGGAAGAAACTACAGAAAGCAAGCTCTTTAATTTAACTGCAAAGGTATAATGAGATCCAGGGATCTTGTTTCAAGGTGAAGCTAGATAAATTCAAGGTTGAAAAAGAAAGTGCATATTTCTGAAAGTAAAACTAATTAATCTTTATAAAATCTTATCTAAAGAAGTTGTGGATTTTCACCACCTGAAAACTTTAAATAAATCCAATGTCTTATAAAAAGAGGACTTCTAGCTAAAAAAAAAAAAAAAAAAAAAGAAGATATGGGCTTATATGGATTATAAGGAAGAAATTATTGGGGAAATTTATGTGGTGTGTGAATATAAGAGGCCAGACTGGATGATTGTCATGGTTCCTAGGACTCAAAGGCTGTCGAGCTTGTCTGCTAGTAAGTTAATCAATGTTTGTGCTCTATAAAGAGGAGAAAAAAAAATATTTATCACTTCGTTTCTTAGTAGACAAGGATTTAAAGTGATAGATGATCTCAGTTTCAAATTACAGTGCTTTTGTAAGAAAATGTTCTGAATTAACAAAGTTGAGTTAAGAAGTGATAGGTTGCTGTAATGCTTTGAATTTGTGAACAAACTGTCACCAAATATTTGATGGATTTTTCTGACATGGATAAGAGTATCAAGTTTTTATAAGAATTTGAATTAATGGACAAATACCACTTGATTATTTGGTTTGTTCTTATCAGATGGGTGACCATCTTCAGTGAACATCAGAAGTCTTGTTATAATGCCAGAAGCTAATGACTAATTTTTTGCAGTAAAATAATTACTATTATTATAGGTTTTTTATTACAGTGTTATCACTTATGCATTCATTCTGGAGTATCACCTAGGTTAATCAGGTTAAAATCAGTTAATTAGATTAGGTTCTTATTGTGATGAAAAGACTAAAGTATTTCTGAGTTATTTATGTTACAGGATATTTTTTATTTTAAAAACAGACAAGATACAGATGGTGAACAAGAGAATAAGAGTGTAGAAGGGAAATATAATGAAATACTTTTCTAATATAAACAGTATGTATACATATATAATATGCCATACATATATAGGTTATGCATGTATAGTATACCATTTAGAAACTCTGGAAACTGTGAAAAACTTTTTGGAATTTTACTGACTATTATTTTCAAGGTTGCTAACAATAAACTTAAGACATTCTGCAACAAATACACAGGTACTTGCAGTTTGGCTAGAATATATTCTTTGCTAGTGCCTTTAAGCAAAGGCTAAGATTGGAAAAAGATTGTAAACTATATAAATATCCTTGACACAGCGTGTCATGTAGTCATATATAGTTTATCAGAACACCAGATATTAAATTCAGTAGAGGTCAATACCATACATTTGTACTACATATTGTATTACAAGCATAGTTAAGCAATATAAAATACAAAACATAATCCTCATTGGATTTTAAGTCTTTTTTAATGGGATAAAAATGCATAAATTATTCTGAGATTTATAATTTTTTCACAACTATTTGGCTGCTTCAAAAGGATGTGATTGCTGGGGAAACTCAAAGCAAATTTTGACAAAGTCACCAAAGGCAAGATCTTGGAAAGAATTTAAGTACTTGAAGTCGAAGAGCAGCACATTTTGAAGTCTTAGTCTAAACCTGTGAGGTCCAGAGCTCCCACAGAGCTCTTTTTTATATTTGACAGGTCTGTAATCTGTAAGCACTTCAGTTCTTGACCTTAAAGTTGCCCAGATGCTTAAATCGCTGTTACTGCAGTTGTCAGAAGCATCTCAATCCTGGTAGTTCAGCAATTCAGCCCTAACTCAGGGATCCAGAAACTGGGCACCTTCTGCCTTTGAGGGGTATGATCTGCTAAGCTTCCTCAGACTTACTGATTACTAAGCATGCAACGACAGCTGCTGCTTTCTTTTAAAGCACAGCTAGAGGATAAATCTCTCTTTTCACTTAGAGATTTATTTATTTTAATATGACAGTGTGAACCCAGGTTAATTTCCTCCTTTCCTGAAAAAAAAACAAAAAACAAAAACCACAACAAAACAACAACAACAACAATAAAAACCCCAACCCAAAAATCTTATGCTTCTTATCTTGTTAGACTCACTAACTTGGTTTAGACTCTACGAACCTCAGGGCACATGTTTGTGAGCAAAAATAATTTCCATCTGAACTACCCAACTTATGCGTCCGAAGAATTCCTGAATCAAAGGAGGTGAAAAAATGAAAAGCAAGTTGACTTGTAATCCATACAGCTATCCCTAAGGAGGGAAGTTTTGTACCTTTTATCCGATGACGACATGATGTCAAAAAAATGTGGGTATGTCACTAGAACCATTTCACATTCAGCCATGAGTTTTGAAGGAACTTAGATGGGAAATTGCTGAATTTCTCGTGAACTTGTGTAAACTGTCCACTACAAACAGCCATGCTGTCAGAGGACTGCCAGGTTGCCAGCCTAACTTTTATCTGAAATGAGGACTTCAAAGGAAATGCTGACATCTATGGGATAAGTCTGTCTTCCATTCCTTGCAAAATGACAAACTACCATAAAGAATGACATAACGAACCACAGGTGTAACCTCCTTGTGTTTGGAGCCAGGCAACATGGATTTGTGTGAGTGTGAGTGAGCAGGTGAGTGAAGGAAAGGCAGAAGACATAATATGTATGAGTTTGGCAAGTAAAATCCTTGAACAGCTTCTATACCAAAGGCCATTCAAGAAATTAAGTTACTATGTGTTTGGAGGAAAGGTACTTTAATGGCATTGCAGGATAGGAAGATAAAGGATAGGCTACAACTTACTTTTCAGCAACTTACTTTTAGATCCCTTTTCAGGGGGAAGAAGAGTCTGGATGTCCACGGATCAGCAATGGGTTCATTTTTATTCAGTATTTTCATGGATGACCTTGGAACAAGGAATGCATAATTAAATATTCAAGTCTGCAGATGCTACTGAGGTCTTTCAGGCAGTGAAATGTGATCGTGAGAAACGCCAGGAGGACATCACAAAACTGAAGTATTGAGCAAAAAATGCCAGGTGATGCATTACGTGAATAAATGGGAGGTAGTGGAACCTAAATCATGCTTACATAATAGTGAACTCAGAAGTATAAGTCACAATTCAGGAAGGAGATCTTGGACTCCTCACTGTCAGTTTTCTGAGATCATCAGCTCAGTGTGCACTATGTTCTCAAGAACAAACAGAACATTGGGCATCATCAGGAAAAATATTGAGACTAAACCATAAACCAACATTTTGTTGCTCCAAAAAACATTGATGCACTGGATTACTCGAGGCAATGCTTTTCCTTGCATCTCGAAAAAAAAAAAAAAAAAAAAGTAGGGAAAAACGATGCAGAGAAGGCAACGGAAATGATTACAGGAATGAAATACTGTTTTACAATAAAAGTTCAAAATGATTGAGCCTTTCTGACTGGGTTAGAAAAACCTGGAAAGAAAGATGATAAATGTTGACAAAGTCATGAAGATTGCAGATAAGGCAAATGCACTGCTGTTATTCATCAAATCTCACTGTACTAGAATAAGAAGACACTCACTGAAACTAGCAGGATGAGAGTTTAAGACAGATAAACAAAAGTACCGCTTTACGTAGTAGTTAGTGAGTTTTTGGTATGTGTTGCCACTGAAGATTGTGGAGATAAATAATACCAAGCAGGTTCAAAAAAGGATTAATCAGGTTCCTGGGCAACAGGTTGATAAATAATGGATACTAAAATCAGGGATATGCTCCCTGCAGTTCTCTGATTGTTGGGAGAAGGTGAGGAGAATGGACAGCAGATAGTGGAAGGACTTGTGTGTGCTCCCCAAATGGCATCTGCTGCTGCTGGAGAGAAAATACTGGGCTACATTACAGTTTATTAAGCTTCCTTAGGATGCCTGTTGCAATGGTGGCTCAACAGGAACCTGAAACACCTTATTTTCCGTTATCAGTAAAGAATAACACTGTAAGAATAGTTTGATGTATATATACTATATAAAATTTATATTTATATGTATATTTATTTATATTTAACTATATAAAATTTGAGAGATTTTATTAAAAAATTAGGAAAGCAGGCTAAATTGAAGTTCAAAAGAGATATAGTTTCCATCTGATCTGTAGTCCGAAGTTTACATATAAGAAGAAAATAATCTGAAGTAGATGGTTTAATTGAGAATATATTTTTGTTATATATTTAATCAGTGGAGAAAAAACAGCCTTAATGCAACTTCCTTGTATTTCTATTTATTTTTTGCATGGAAGATACATTTCAGTTAATTCTTAGGGAAAGATTCAGATTTGGAAGGATGACTCAAGCTGTTGTCTGAAGTTGCATCTATTTTAAAATCAGTAACTTAGTCATCTCTGTAAATTTTCCACCTTTTCTTCCTAATTATCTCCATATGAAACTCAGGTCTCTCATTGATTTAATTCCTGCCTCTTCTCACCTTCATTTAAAGGTTTTTTGTTTTGTTTTTCTGACAAACCTATGACTCATTAAATTTGAAAGTGTTAAATTCAAACTGTATATATATATAACATTTGTCTCCGTAAATTTTTTTCTACAGACTTCAAACTAAATTAATTGAAATTCACATTTTATGTGTTAAAAAGTACAACTGGATAGGAGGAATGTAAGAATCTTTTTTTTTGACATTACAGTATGAAACAAGGCTATTTTTATCTCAAACAATCTAGTGTGCCTATGATTATTTGCTGCCTAGCTGCAGTTTGTTTTCAAAATGCCTTAACTTTATCTGGGCAAACTTAATGAGTGCAGTCAATTATAACAAAAAAGCTGAAGAAATACTGTTTAACACGGCATCTTTGTTTCAACAAACTTAGTAACTTCATCTCTGGGCCCATAGAATGAATCAGAGATTTCAAACAAGCAGTCTAGAAGAGGTTTGTTTTGAGAAGTGTTTTTAATAGCAGAGTAGTATTAGACCTTTTTTAAAATACAAAAATGCTGTTAATGACTCCTGTAAAGGTAGAATATATACATATGTGTATATATATATTTTTTTCCTGTAAGATGCTGTGGCCATATTGGGAAGAAGTCGTAGGTTAAATTGCTTGTTTTCACTGCAGGGGAAATATTCCAAGACTAAACATCACATAGGAGAAATAATGAATCAGGAGCAGCACATAATGAGAAGAAACACACACATTTCTGTAAGTAATAGGAAGCAAAAGGAAGGCTAGGGAAAATGTGGGCCTGCTACTGAATGGGGCAGGAGGTCTGGTGACATGGAAAAGCCAAGGTACTGTATAATGTGCCCTCCTCTGTCTTTACAAGCAGGACTGGCCTTCAGAAATCTAAGGGCCCAGAAACCAGGAGGAAAGGGTGGAGCATGGAAGATGTACTGCTGGTGGAAGAGGATCAGGCCAGGAAATACTTAAGCAAACTGGACATACATCGGGTAGTGAGGTGGACCGCAAACTGGCTGAAGGAAAGAAGCCAGAGAGTCGTGGTCAATGGGGCAGAGTCTGGTTGGAGGCCTGTATCTAGTGGAGTCCCTCAAGGGTCAGTACTGGGACCAGTATTATTCAATATATTCATCAATGACTTGGATGAGGGAATTGAGTGTACTATCAGCAAGTTTGCTGATGACACCAAACTGGGAGGAGTGGCTGACACGCCAGAAGGCTGTGCTGCCATCCAGCGAGATCTGGACAGGCTGGAGAGTTGGGCAGGGAAAAATTTAATGAAATGTAACAAGGGAAAATGTAGAGTCTTACATCTGGGCAGGAACAACCCCAGGTTCCAGTATAGGTTGGGGAATGACCTATTAGAGAGCAGTATAGGGGAAAGGGACCTGGGGGTCCTGGTGGACAGCAGGATGACCATGAGCCAGCACTGGGCCCTTGTGGCCAAGAAGGCAAATGGCATCCTGGGGTATATGAGAAGGGGAGTGGTTAGTAGGTCGAGAGAGGTTCTCCTTCCCCTCTACTCTGCCCTGGTGAGACCGCATCTGGAATATTGTGTCCAGTTCTGGGCCCCTCAGTTCAAGAAGGACAGGGAACTGCTGGAGAGAGTCCAGTGCAGGGCAACAAAGATGATTAAGGGAGTGGAGCATCTCCCTTATGAGGAAAGGCTGAGGGAGCTGGGTCTCTTGAGCTTGGAGAAGAGGAGACTGAGGGGTGACCTCATTAATGTTTATAAATATATAAAGGGTGAGTGTCATGAGGATGGAGCCAGGCTCTTCTCGGTGACAACCAACAGCAAGACAAGGGGTAATGGATGCAAACTGGAACACAAGAGGTTCCGCTTAAATATGAAAAGAAACTTCTCCTCAGGGAGGGTGACGGAACACTGGAACAGGCTGTCCAGGGAGGTTGTGGAGTCTCCTTTTCTGGAGATATTCAAAACCCACCTGGACGCCTTCCTGTGTAACCTCACCTAGGTGTTCCTGCTCTGGCAGGGGGATTGGACTAGATGATTTTTTGAGGTCCCTTCCAATCCCTAACATTCTGTGATTCTGTGATACATGAGTCCATGCACTCTGATGGGATGCACTCATGAGTGCTGAGGGTTCTGGCTCATGTCATTACAAGGCCACTCTCAATAATCTTTGAAGAATCATGGTGACTGGAAGAGGTGCCTGAGGACCGTAGGAAAGCAAATGTCACTCCGATCTTCAAGGGCAAGAAGGAGGACCCAGGGAACTATGATGAAATAACTGGCTTGGTAGAGGCGGGGAGAGCAGCGGATATAGTCTATCTTGGCTTCAGCAAGGCTTTTTATGTTTTCTCACCTAAGATCCTTGTAGAAAACCTGATGAAATAGGAACTGGAAGAGCAGACAGTGAGATAGGTGGATTGAGAACTGGCTGAATGACCAGGCTCAGAGGGTCAGTGGTATGAAGCCCAGATGGAAGCCAGTAAGTGGTGGTGTACCCTGTCAGGGGTCAGTACTGGCTCTAATCTTTTCCAGCATCTTTATTAATGATCTGGATGATAGGGTAGAGCGTACCCTAAGCAAGTTTGCTGATGATACAAAACTGGGAGGAGTGGCTAACACACCAGAGGTTTGTATTGCCATCCAGAGTAACCTTGATGGGCTGGAGAAATAGGCTGACAGAAATCTCGTGAAATTCAGCTAAGGGAAAGGCCAAATCCTGCACCTGGGGAGGAAGAACCCCAAGCACCAGTGTACTGGAAAGCATCTTTGCAGAGAAGGACCTGAGAGTCCTGGTGGACAGCAAGTTGGACAGGAGCCAACAATGTGCCCTTGCAGCAAAGAAGGTTAATGGTATCCTGGGCTGCATTAGACAAAATATTGACAACAGGTTGAAGGAGATGATCCTTCCCCTTTATTTAGCACTGGTGGAAACATATCTGGAGTACTGTGTCCAGTCTGGGCTAACCAGCATGAGAGACAGATGGGACTACTGGAGAGAGCCTAGTGAAGGGCCTCTAAGATGGTTAAGGGGCTGGAGCATCTGTCATATGAGGGAAAAGCTGAGAGAGCTGGGACTGTTCAGCCTGGAAAAGAGAAGGCTCAGGGGGAATCTTACCAATGTATATGAAGGGAGTATATAAACAAGACAGAGCCAGACTCTTTCCCATGCTGTCTGATGAAGTTACAAGAGGCAATGGGCACAAACTGAAATACAGGAAATTCTGCTTAAACATGAAGAAAAAGCAAATTTACTGTGAGAGTGACTGAACTTGTGAACAAGTTGTGCAGGGAGGCTGTAGAGTCATTCTCCTTGGAAATGCTGAAAAGCTGTCTGGACATGTCCCTGATCAACCGGTTCTCGGTGAGGTTGCTTGGGCAGGTGGGTTGGCCATGATAATTGTCAGAGGTCCCTTCCAACCTCAACCATTCTGTGATATATAAATACATATTTGCATGTGAGTTTTCTGCAGAGACACATTTAGTTAATCTGAGTTTCAGAAATAGCTTTGAACCAATCACCTGAACACTATTCTCCTTTGCATTTGGACACAAAATGTGCATACTGAATATTTTTAAAAGTGTCCTCCTCTTTCCTTAGTGAAGAGTATCCTGCATTTGATGTAGAATTAATGTAATAATTGACTACCTTTTCCTCCATTAGTTATTTTCCAGTTCCAGTTAATGCAGTAAGGGTGGTAAAAAGAGGACCTCAAATTACTATTAATGATAGTTCAGATATACACATGCAGCCAGCTTGGGCAGGTGTTAGAGGAAACATGCTGTCATTCATTTTACTTTGTGAGTTTTATAAAGATTCAACTTCTGGATCTCCTCTATTTTAGTTTCACTCAAGTTTTCATCACTTTTCTGTTCCCCTGTACTGCACAAGGATCAATAAACAATTTGGAAAGTATTTCGTAATTTATTCATTGAGTATTTCATGCATACTGAAGGCATATTATATGCAGGAAAGGAAAGCCTGTATCAGTATTGATCCATATTTTGTAATGATATCCAGCCTGTTAGGAAATCAAATAACACAGATTTTGTGAAACAGGATTCATCACAGAAGAAATAGTGCAAAAGTGAAATCCTAATGAAGCATAAATCCAAACCTGCATGGTGTGAATTATTAAGAAAAAAGAAGTTTTTACATGTACGAACAAAAATCCAAAATGCTTTTTATCTCCTTCCAGTTTAGGAAGAGGTTTCCTATTTTGATCATGGATTAAACTGGTGCAAAAGATTAAGTTATATGTCCAAAAAGGTTCCTTTAACCTCCATGGTTAGGACCACTATCCAGGGAGCATTTTGTACTTGAAAATGAAGGGACATCCAGTGATAAAAGAATTAAGATTATCCATAGAATATCTAAGTTTAATTCTTGTCTCTATCACAGACTTTTTGTGCAACTTGGAGAAATGCAATTGTTCTGTGCTACAATACCTCATCTCTAATCTTCAGAAGAAAGAATGTGTCTGCCTTGTCTGTAAAGGCTTTGAAGAAGAGACTGTCTCCTTGAATGTATTTTCTAGCGTAAAGTACAATGGAACCTCTGATTTGTGTTAGGGCCTTTCAGTGTTACTGTGATACGAATAAATAATAATTAGTAACAGATGTTTTGTCTGCTTTCTTTATAAAGAATAAGTCCATGAAAAAAAGCTAACTTTTCCCTGTAAGATGAAAAGAACTTCAAAGGTCAAATTTTAGCTATTATTCTAATGAAAAATGAGATGCTTCTGAAGCTGTTGATAAAGAGTATAGTTTCATAAACTTCTCCTATTTCCTTTAAGCTGCATTAGAATTGTTACTGTGATTTTAAAGTTTGAGAACACCAAAATAGTAGAAGCTCCCACAGCTTGCGTTTTTTCCTTTAGCTGTACTGTGAAGATGACATCAAAATCTTCCCCAGAGCTTCCAACCGCCCTTATTGTTATAATAAATAAAAAAGAGGAAGATTTATGAAAATGTCTGTGAGATAATTATGCTGTGAGAAATATCAACTAGTATTTATCAAACATCATCTTTGTCAGCAACAGTGGCTTGCAGAAAGTCAAACTAAGGTGCATTACATTTATGTTTATGTTGCTCTAATACATAGAGCTCACCTTTTTTAAGCAAGAAGTAAACTTAATTTGAACTAATTCCAATGGTCACACCATGTCTAAAGAATTCTTCCTGTCTGTAGATGGAATAAAGAAGAGAAAAACCAAAATTACTAGGTCCTAAGGACCTTTATTCAGTAACACTGTACTAAGCTTGCTATTTCCTATTTTCCTTAATGATTTATGCCACGTTTCATTATAAAATTTAGTAATTTTTGTTTATTTTTGATAGAAATCACATCTGAAGCTGACCTGTTTCACATTGTTAGGCATTCTTTCTCATTTTTTGGCCAAGGCAGTAGGCATGAACATAACAAAGTGTATTTAGTATTATTCTGACATACTGACTGTGCCATAAAGCTAAATAATGCAGCTTGAGTAGATTTTTATATTCACAGATCTGTTAGAGGTATTGTAAATGGAACTGGGGGAGAGGGGAGGATTAATAAAGTTGTGATGAATCTTTTACTGACTGACTATGAAATAGTGCATTCCTGGATGACTACAGTAATATTTTCAAAGCTGAAGTAAAACATATCACTAGTTATTGATTTAGACATTTCAGTTTTTATTTTTATTAGTAAGATAGAGTGCATTTTTCAAGTGATGATGAGAACTGGGTATCATTTCGATCCTAGTTATAATTCTTACCAAAACAATGCATTGCTATTGCACTACCCAGAATTTTAACTGCTCCTTTCCCTGATGGTAGATTTATTCGAAGCCTGTGCCTTCGGTAATAAGAAAAAAAATACTTAAAACCACTCAACACTTTTTTAATAATGCTCTATTTTTTCGAGTAAAAGAGTATTCAATCTTTTGTGACGGGAATCCAGTCAAATTTATACTAGCATTTTCAGATTAGGCTACTGTAAATGTTGTTCCAGGAACTGAAGGTAAAAGCTGCAACATGCTAGAGAACAGACCATCTTCAAGGCAAAAAAAGGGTAAACTAAAGAGTGTCTCCTGGCTTTCTGCCCAGCCTTATCTAAAAATGAAGCTAAACTTTAAAGTTATCATTGCCCCCTGACCATGCTAGAGCTGTTAGAATTCAGCGTGAAAATGCTTTCTGATGAGAGTCTTTTTAGAACAGTGAAGAAAATGTTGAGGAAAAAAAAGATAAGGATTATTCCACAAACCACATCTGGGAGCTGGGCCTAGACCTGACAATCTAAGTTCTGTTCCTTCCTCTGACCAACTGACTGTGCTTAGTAAGTCATATAACCATTTTAATTATCAGCTATTCTCTTTTTTGTTTACTTAAAGTGAAAAATAATTGGATGAGGGATTGTTTTGTAGTGTGTTTGCTCAATGCCTTTGAAATAGAATCGAAGTTTAAGTGGAAGCTTCTCTCCCCTACTCCAAAGCAATAATCACAAGAACTTCCTGTGAAGCAGTTGTGCTGAATTTCACAGATGAAGACTAAAGCAGCATTCATACCAACTTTGATTATCTGCTAAAGCAATTAATGTATCTTTCCAAATTCTGAAAAAAAAAAAAGGGAATTTAAAGTATTTTCCTGTGGATTTTTAAAAATCTCTTCTAATAGTTACACATAGCATAACTGAAAGTTTGCTGTTGACTGAGGCACCTTGGTGACACGGGTGACCAACAGCTTCAGGGTAACCACAGTTCCTTCTTGGTGTTTCCTCTAAGAGATGAATGGAGAAACCTAGGTTAGTCTAGTGAATGACAGTGAATGTTTAATTACTGAGGGAAAGAAAAATTATATAATCCTTATTTCCTTATGCATACATAGAAGATTCTAATTAATACAATTCTTTAAGGTGTAATTGTAGAATGGAAGTGTGTGCACTTTAGATGTTTCTATGTTGGCTAGTTATTCCACTTCTTGTGTTATTTGTACTTGCTGAATTGGTTAAAAAAGAATGATCAGCAAACATAACTGAACAAATTGCACTTCCCTCAACTGAACTGTATGAAAGACCCCAGAGACAAACCAAACAAGCCTAGCATGGTCCCACAGGAACCTAGAAATTTGGCTGGCCTTTTTAAGACTGTCTTCTCAGGGGAACAAATCCCTGCAGCTGCTTTTAAAAATTGAGGATTAAAAGCATTTTTGTTGCTGAGAATGCACATTGGAGCATATGTAATGCTTTAATGTGCATTTTAAAGTGAAAATACAATACAGCTTTTCAGAAACTTTGGAAAAAATCACAGCCTAGCTTCTGAGGTTGAATGAATTCAGAAAGGTACTTTCAGGCAGACCTGACAAACACTCTGCATTTCCCTTCTGGAAGAAATTTTCATATTTCAATAAAGTTTTCAATTTGAATGAGAATGAATATAAGAACTTCTTCCATTTTCCCTTCACTGGAAAAATAACTGGAAAAATGGAAATGTTTTGTTCTCTTTTTTGAAATTATTTTTTATTTCCTGAATAATTCTGTCAATTTCTACACTTAAAACTCTGCTCCTTGTGTTGTTGCTAGCTGTTAGAAGAACCCAAGGAATTCTTCAGCAGGTGACACTTCTGATGAACAGAGCCAGGGAACAGCCTGATTCTGAGAAGGCTTTTCCACAAAAGTAGAGCTGCACTCAGAAGAACCTAAACATCCTATTTCCTGGCATGCTCTTTAATGAGTGAGCAGTGGTGAAAAACAGAGGTTGGTTGTCCTCCTTTACTTGATGTGTATCTTAAAAAAGGAGCTAAAAATGTTTAATCTCATATGGATCAACTGTGTGTCCTGAGCCAAATGCCCGTCCAGACACTTAAACCTTATGTTTCTGATTTTCTTGCTCTAGATGGTCCCTCACTAAACATGGAAAAGTGATGAATTGTCCCACAGAGGCACTTGTATCCCTTTTGTATTGTTATGGAAGAGACCTTCATTTAGGTCTCCTATATCCCTCTTGAATAGTCTCTGCCTAGTGTCATTTTATTGCACAGGTGCTCTGAAACATTTTGCCTAATTCATATTCCTACCAGAGCTGGCCTGAATATAGATCAACAACATGAAATACACCATTTGGTTCTGTAAAGTAGCAGTATTCTAGGAAAAATTTAAAATAATACATTTTGGATTATATGAGAGCTGTGAATTCTGTTCTAATGGAAAATGGGGAATGTGAACATTGTAAGTCTACTTTTGAAGCAGTAATCATAGTTAATGATGCAAATCATAACTCATTTTCACCAAAATGATAGGGGTAACCTAGAAGGTAATCACGTATCACTCCTCAGAGAGTGAAGCAATACCAAATGCAATGTTCTGTTTACTTAGCTGTATTGCCTGTATGGAGGCATATCAAATTTCCAATATATTTCAAGTAGGAGTTTGATGGTCATTGTCCACAATAAGCTGTTAACCAAATAGTTATGCACCCTGCCCTGCATAGTCAGTAGTTGTAGAAAGTCATCTGCTGAGCCTACAGACTCTTCCCCTAGGCCTTTGGAGTGGCTGTAGGGAGCCTATTTAATGAATGTGGGTATCTGTCTGACTTACATATGTAAGGTAAAACCATCGCAGCTGTACGCTGTGATGAGATAGACTGTGTCCTTTTCCATTTCTTGTGTATCTTACATACCAATTTCCCTGGGATTCAGAATTTTGCAACTCAACCATGTGCTAGAAAGGGTTTTCCTTCCAGTTAGTAATAAATACATTGCTCCTAAATTGTAATTTATTTTCATATTGAGTAGTATGATAATGAATAACGTGTCATCATTATTATATTGTAACAACACAGCCTCCAGCATGGGCTCATCTGCAGGCTACAGTCCCTCCAGAGAAGTACCTGCTCTCATACAGGACTTCTGTGGGCTGTAGTCCCTTCAAGGGGTGTACCTGCTCTGGAATGGGTCCTTCAAGAGCTTCAGTCCCTTTGTGGGAGGGCTGTCTGTGCTTGGTCCACCATGGAGCACCTCCTCCTCCTGTGACCCTGGTGTTTCCTCTCTTGTTTCTCATTCTTTGTTCCCTCCTCTTCTCTCTCATTTTCTGCCCTTAATTATCTTTTCACAGAGCCAACACCAACTTGACTAGTGGGCTCAGCTTTGGCCTGTGGAGGACCTGTTCTGGACCTGGCCTGAACTGGCTATGTCTGGCACAGGGCAGCCCTCATCTTTTCTCACAGAAACCACTCCTGCAGCCCTCCTTGTGCTAAAACCTTGCTACCTACACCAAATACATTAAAAAAAGGCAAAAATCAGTTGCATGACCACTGGCTTCCAGTGTCATCTGACATATCCTAAAGTACCCTATATGTCCCTACAGAGACAGCAAATATGGCACAGAACCTACAGGAGACCTGCTTAAGCAGCAGCTGTGGGTCAGGACACTAGATGCCCATGTGTCGATAACTGAATTGCACTCCTGAAGTCCTTGACCAGTTCATTTAAATATCCTTTTACTAATTTGTAGAAATCAGGTGTTCCAGTGTCTAATTCTGAATGTCTAGAAATTTCTGATATTTCTAGCTTATGAAGAAGCAAACTAACACAAGTTTTTCATACTGTGTAAAACCTTGGGTAAAGAGAATAGAAAAATATCTTATGCTTAAAGGGAAGGTGTTGGGCTGTAAATAGGTTACTAGTGGAGAACCTCAAAGCTTCATTCAGAAATTATGTCATTTAATATATTCATTTATGACCCTGGCACGAAAAGCAAAAAAGTTTTAATGAAATTGGTGATGGCATGAAGGTGAGAGGAACTATAAATACAAAGCAGCACTTCAGTATTGTGCAGAGTTAAGAGACCTTGAGGACTAGAGCAATAGAATTGGAAGAAGATTTAATAGTACAAAATCAAAGGTCACCGAGTTTGATTTTTTCATCTTACCCATCATTACCTGTCTAAAACTTAGTCCTACTTTAAGCTGTTTACCTGGGCTCCTTCAAATAATCTCAGAGAAATGCCTCTACAAGGACACTTTTCCTATCTTATCTAAGGTAGGTTGTACTGGGTTTTAGAGATGTCTTTCTCACTACATTGCTTTTGGAAGAAAACTAAATGTCTGCTTAGACTAGATCCTCATGAATCCTTCAGGCTTAATATGAATACTTGCTATATTCTTGTAGCTCTTCAGCTGGAAAGAGAGAAATCCATTAACAAGCACCATATCATGAGGAGCCATCAACATAATGCAGCTTCAGAGAATGTAGATTTGGTCTTTGGATACATCAAGCTTAATATTTCTGAGAAACAAAAGAACATCCTTGTACAATTTCCTTGTGGAATATCTTTTAAGACCTTCACCATTAAAGTTCAAGAAATAGAAGTTAACTGAAAGAGATAAAAAGAGTAACGAGGAAAAATAGTTTAACAAGAAAAACCTACACAACTGTTCAGTTTGGCATAACATGGGTAGCAAGTAGGGTTAAAAACCATAAAAGTAATATTAGTGCAAGGCTGTGCCTCACAGCGAGGCTTGATTAGCTTGGACAAAACATGTCACTAGCTGAGGTGAGTCTCTTTTCTCTAAAGTAAGCATGGCAATAGCCAGTGGCAGCAGGTAGATAGTAGCCAGTAGCAGCAATCTTAGTTCCATCATACAGTATAGGATGAATCAAAATATGCTGGGTTAGATTAGCCTTCAGAAAACAAGGTAGAGCTTGTAACTGACTTTAAAATTTATGAGACATTTTTCAAAAAAGATCCAAAGCTATTTTCAAAAATCTTCCTTTAGTGTCATGCCCACTGTTTATGTACATATTCTAGCACTTGGAGTAGATTAAAGGTGTTAGTACATGTATCAGTCCTTGACTAGTCCTGTTTAGAAGCAGAACCACCCTTACAACATGAAGTCAGCTGGAGTGCTGTACTGGTATGGTTGTGGGCACAAGTTACTGCTTTTCAAGCAGTTAAATGTTTTGGGTAGCACAGATTCCGTAGGAGTTCTTTAAAACATTATCATTTCCATAATTTTGAAGATTCCCATTTTCCTTCAAAAAATGATATGCTTGCAGACGTCTGATTATTCCAAAACCTTTGAGATTATTTCTGCCTAATTCACTAGACTTTTCCAGTTTATGATTTCATTACACTAACAGTATTAAAAATACAAGAAATGTTACTTTGAATATTACCTGAGAAGGCAACAATAACATACACAGACTGAAAAAAGTCCCAAGGCAGTGTAAAATCACATCCTTAGCTGGGGCTAGAACTAGCTAGGATTTGGAAGGGGTCTTCTGACTACACTTACCAGAGATATGGTCCATACTTATTATCAAATCACTGTGCTGTTATCTGCAAAAATACATGAGAGAGAACATTCATCTGGCTGACAAAAGTATGTTTCTTTAGAAAAGCTGTTTAAATTGTAAGTTCTGGTAGCTTTGCATGCTTCTAGTAACCCATAGGTGACATCTGAAAATTAAGTCTGACCTGAAAGTTGAGGGGGAGTGCTTTTAAAATAGATTAGATTTATTGCAGAGGTGGGAAATGAGCAGTCTTGCCAACAAAGAGAAATATCTGTTTGACTCTGTCTTGTGTTAAGATGGTAGCTTGAACTTGCAGATTGAGGAGAAATAATAACATGTATTGGAAATACAGTATTTTGATGAATGCCATCTACTGGAAAAAAGCCAGTTGTATTTGCTTTCTTTCTGTTTGTTGTCAGCGTCTCAACACTCAACATGAACTCTACCATGGCAAAGTGTTGGAATAAGCTATTTCTAGTCTGTAAGGAATGCTTTTATCACAAGTTATTATTTAAAATAACAGGTCTCAAATGTGAATGGTATACAGTTTATTTTCTTTATCATCAAAGTACAGATTTTTCTTAAGGTTAGAATGAATGCGAACACCTCTCTAGCACTACTTTAACCAAAAAAGACTGAAGATAAAATTGTTTTTGTAGCAACTAAACAAATTCTGTCCATATGTGTACATATGTTTTACAATTAATGTTTTAAAAGAAGTAGGACAAAAATTTCTAATAAATAACAAATATAAGTTTTATAGAGATTAAATTATCTTAAAAAATAGTCAAGTAAAATTAACAATGTTGTCAAGAAAAAAAAAGGGGGAATATTTAGACAATATTGCAAACTTATGCAAAAGAAACTTAAAAAATACTATTTAATGAAAAGGGGAAAATGTAAAACTTAGATTTAATTATGTTTAGTTGCCTAGATTAAAAAGAGAGAAAAGAAAATGAGATAAAATTTGTACAAGCTAAGACAATAGAATGTGTGTAAGTTTGAATGAAACATTTTGGGTTCACACAATTTCTTTTTCATTTTCTCCCAGATTTCTGAATATTTCTTTGCCAGTCTGTTTTCCACTTTCCCCTTGAATTACAATGCCTCCTTCACCTCCTTTGTATACCAGATTGAACATTTGTATACCAGATTGAACATTTTTTTGAAAAAACACTCTTTACCAATTTGGATAAACATAGTCTTGTGCATTTTACAACTGATCTAACATTGATTAAAACATAAAAATGATTTAATAATGAAGGAGGAACTATTTAGATATTTACTTCCTAAATTTGACTTTCTAGGCATTAGATGACTAGGCTAGTTGATTGAACTTCCATACTTTATACAGCAAGACATACATCTCTGGTAGTTGTTTCAAAGTGAGATGAATTTTTTTCTGAAAGAGGTTGTTTCTCTCTGTGCAGAGGTATGTTAGGATTACTAGGTTCTCCTCAGTGCTAGTGTTTTCTTGAACATTTTATCTGATTATGACCAAGTCATGACACCAGCTCATGGCAACCTGAAAACCTTGGGCTAGCACTCCAGCTCTCATGGAGTATCTTCCCAGGCTAAGCCTCTCCCTCAGACTTAGAACCTCTGGTTGGACAAGAGCAAAGCAGGTGCACCAAGAAATCATATAATGTAGATGTAGGGTCCTCAGTACCTTTTTTTTTTGCTCTCCTAATCTATTCCTTTCACAATGAATTACTTGCTAATGCAAGCATGGTCTAAGATAACCATATTTTTCCACATATAAAGCTCAACAGTTTTGAATTGCTGTTTTATAAAACTGTCATAACTGCTAAACCAGCTAATCCCCAAATATACTTGGCTTTTAATTTGTATTGATAATGAAAACAAAAGATGTTTCAATCATTTATTTAAAAAAAAGTACCCTGAAGGAGTGAAAATGTAGAAGCCATTTGCAGTAGAGTCTTAAGAACTGTATGTTGTAGAGACAGGGTACGGCTGCATGTGAGAATCATTTAAACCAAGTGTATACATTTTTCTTAAGGCTTCACACGGAAATAGTGTTCAGAGAAAAAAGGAAAAAAATACAATATGACAGTTTTCAGTGGAATATCATAAAAACACAGGAAAGGCAGAGATTTGACAAGGTACAACATAGAACAGATTAAACAGCAATTTGTGAGTATTCTGAGGTATACTTTGTTACTCTAGCTAACTACTCAACGTACCCAACCATATTCCCTGTTTGGTTTGCCCCATACATGAAAATCACCACAAAATATTAATTTTAACTGTTCAAATTATAAAACCAAGGCAGGATTTCCCTATAAAAGTTCTAGAGATTGCTAAAGAACTTACTGAATCATGATACCAGAGAAACAGAAACAATCAGCAAGACTAATTCCTATTCCTCCTCTATAGTAGATGATTGGAGATTACAGCATGTATAGACCAACATTGAAAATCCCACTACTGACCAGCAATGATGGCTAAAGACTGATGAGAACAGTAGCATATCAACTTTTGAAATTGGAACATCACAGCAGACTGTTGTCTTCACTGAGCTTGAAAAATTACTTCTGCCTCTTTCTTGCAAAGTTAAGACATCAGACAATAAATCCAGTTCAGAGAATCTTGTCAATGGGAGAAAAGGTTTTGTCTCTCTCAAAAAATATGCTTGCAGGTCTTTCCACATCTTGAGGGCTACTCTTTCTTCCTACAAATCTTCAGAAGTCAACACTGAGTGAAGATAGACCAATACTTCTCATTTGCAGTTCCCCTACCACATCTTTTGTTGCCATAGCATTCCATCCTTCTACATTGCATTCTCTAACTCACTGTTGTTTGACTGTGATATGATATCAAAGAAAACAGAAGTACCCATGAGAGATTAAAAGGAACTATGAGGTGAAGAGTGAGAAGACTTGAAAATGAACATCTTGTCTGAACCTTACTCCTTTGTTTTGTACTATTCTTCTCCACTGGTGTCTTCTGCCTTCAAGAGAAATATGTACCATCCGATCTTTTTGAGTCACTACCGTACTCTAATTCCTTGACTTACTTCAAGATTCATCACATTGTCTCCCTTTGGAGCCTACATAAAACTATTAGAAAGAGAGGATACGTACATTACAAGTAACTTTAGAGATTACCTAGAAAGCTATATTACTATCTTTATGACGGTCTCCTAAATCTTTGAAAGAGACTCACATTAACAGTAGTTTCAGGAAGACTTTTTAGAGATTCACACAGTCTCCTTGGAACTAGAAATATATACACTTCATAGGAAACTCTTCTGGCACTTGAACATGTTATACATGAGTACATAGCAAGTAATTTCTATGTGCTGGCATCATACATTTGATTTCTTTTCTCAAGTAGACAGCATACTGAGCCAAGCAGTCTAAATCCTAGCTTAAAGTAACAACAAATCATTGACTCAGTGATATGCTATGTATTTTGTGACATCACTTTTGCTATGTTATTGTCATCATGTCAATCCTTTATTTTTCAGTACTATACTATTTTTTTAAGAACTACATACACCTACAGACAATCTGACATTAGTGGAGCCAGGGGAACTAATCCACAGTAGTACTTGGTTATAATAATGGTTGTATCCCAAATAAGCAGTTTTGGAAATATGTTATCTGTACTTCGTATGAAATGAAGTTTATTTATTTGGCTTGAGGAATCCATCTCCTAATACGATTTGCAAGATATGCAGTTTCCTGATTACAGAGGAAGCTTCGGGCAACTACTTATTTAATTCCAAATGTGAACATTAGATTGGGTATTTCCAAAGTTGTTTTCTCTCCATCGTGTGCTACTACTTCTACCTGTCAATATTTTATCAACATGTTTTCAATAGGAAATTCATTTCATACTTGCTGCTGGAGTTTATTCTAACAGCTGAATAGCCTGAACATCTTCAACATGATAGGTCAGAAGGTGCCACAGTGTAGAGCTCTGATAAGGGAAAAAAGAAAGCCTTCAAGAAAGTCAGTTTTGACTTGTTTCTTCTGGAATGTAACAGCCAGCATTTTTTCCTATCACTGTTTCCCAAGTGTTATGACTGGAAATGTAACATTTATTTTTATAAAGGTCTTCCTTATTTCAGTCAGAGATTCCTATTTCTGTTTAAGAGGACACTACTAATGTATTTAATTTGAGAAATATGAATAGCTGTCATTCTGCAAAGTAGTGAACTGCTACAAACTACTCTAGATTTTACAGCCTGTTAAGAACCGTGTCTGTATAGAGGCCATACTTGCAAAACATATTCATGTTTTTAGATTGTAAAATCAAGGAGCTAATCTTGCAATCTTCCCTTAGCCAAACGTCTTATTGAATTCAACACAAATATTTCCTATTGAGGTATTTTGTACCTCTGTATATTACAAGCAAAAAACCAACCAAACAAAACCCAAATAAACAAAAAAACCCCCAAACCACAGATAAAAACTTGCAAGTGTCAATAGAGATTTGAATGGGATAATATATTTGAGCAACAATATTCCTAAATTTTTATCTCACTTATTAAGTCTTCCTAGATCATCATCTATCAAAAGATACTAGTCACTTCAGCATTTATTTTAACTAGTGTCCCTTTGACCAAAATTACATTTCTTTAGCGCTTGTAAATGAGAGTAATAATTACAATACCTAGGTTTTAATATCATAGTCAAAATAAAGAATTTTCCCATATTTGTTGAACGGTTCACTTGGTTAGGAAAAAGTCTTTGTATAATACAAAAAGTTTCTACTGAATCAATTGAAACTTTTCAGTTATTATTAACCTGATTTACAATAGAAAAAGTTTGATAGCCAGAATAAAATCATGCCAATTTAAAAACTTTAAAAAAACCCTACTCCAAAATTTGAATGTATTTTGCAATTCTGAAGTCTTCTTTAGAGATTTCCCTTTTAGTTAAAAACTAATTTGACCAATGTACACCACCATTTTACTTCTCTTTCTTCTTTAGCTTCACAACTCCATTTCCATGAGAAAAAAGCACTTCAAGAAGGATGTCTTCTAGCTTCCTTTTACATTTCCTGTGATTTGAAATAAAGGTTTTTCCAGTTTATCACTGGAACTAATGTAGAGAACAGTCTACAGACAGTAGGAAAATAATGTTAACTTTAATTGACTATCTGAAGAACTCCAGAAGCCTGCATTTTTCTGAAAATATGATTTTTCAGTATTTCTGAAGCAACATCAGTTTGGAATTCCAGTTGGCAGAATTTTTTCAGATTTTTTATTGAGGCTTTGCTCTGATAGAGATTTTGAAAAGAATAAATTTTTCTGTGAACTGGAAACTCAAAAGTTTTTTTTCAGCTGTATTCTACAGAGCAATGAGGGAAGGTAGTTTCAGTCTCATCCAGATTCTGCCATGGAGGAGATTTTCTGCATGATTGCATTTTGTGCACAGGCCCACCACTCAAGCCTGTCAAGGTGCCTCTAGATGGCAACCCTTCCCTCCAGCGTGTCAACCGCACCACATGGCTTGGTGTCGTTGGCAAACTTGCTGAGAATTCTCTTAGTCCTACTGTCCATGTCACTGACAAAGTTGTTAAACAGCACTGGTTCCACTATTGGCCCTTAAGGAAGGCCATTTATCACTGGTCTCCACTTGGACTTCAGGCTGTTGACTGCAACATTTTGTGTGTGACCATCCAGCCAATTATTTATTCACTAAGTGGTCCCTTCAACATATCCCTGTCTCTCCAATTTAGAGACAAGCATGTCATGTGGATCAGTATCAAATGTTTTGCAGAAGTCCAGGTAGATGATGTCAGTTGTTCTTCCCTTATTCACCAATGATATAACCTTTAAAAAAAGCTTCATTAAGGCTTTTGAGAGGCTTATTACTGTGAGTGTCTCCCTGCTGAAAGTCTGTAGCCAAGGGGCAAGTTTGCAAGAGGAGATTGACTTCTCCAGCTAGCTTAAAAACAGAGGTAAAATATCCCTGAGGCAAGGTGTTTTAGAAGAAAGGCATCAGCTAATTAAACTTAATTGGGTTAGCCAGAGTAGTCTGATTAGCATAATTAATTTAGGCCTCTGAGTAGGCCCGGGGTGGGTGGTGTTTTTGTTAGGGATCCTGTGAGGGAGATGTTAGGGACTCTGAAGTGAGAAGAGTAGTTAATTCTCTAGGTCAAGTGTGAGACACTATAAATGCATGGGAAAGACAATGTGCAGAATTGCAGAGGATTTAGCATAGCTGAAGGCTATGTGTTATTTTTAAACTGGTATTGGTTAAAGCAAAAACAGATGGGTTAGTTAGAAGATTTTAATCCACCTGGAAATGATGGGGAAGCAGCCTAGCCAGCCTGTTACACTTGCATTTGACGATGCTGGCATGTAAATATGAATACAGCATCCAGTGAATAGTGGATAGGATTAAAAATAGCCTTTATAGCAAAGTGGTAGAATCCTCCAGTTTGAGAAGCTGAAATGACTTGGGGTCAGCTATAAGAAAAGCTGTTGCCATTGCAAAAAGCAAAAGAAATACTGGTTTAAACTGTTTTCTGAGAGCTTTGTATACTGCACCTTTAGCTCATTGATAAGAGTCCTTAAGAAATAAAAGCTTGTAAACATTAAAGTTTGTTTCTCAAATGACAGAGAAAAACAATAATGATGATCACTTAATGGCACTCCCGGTTTTAGAAAGTGGACTTGTAAATATGCATATCCTATCTTTGATCGCAGTATTACTTCAATGGAGTAGATTGTGTTGTTTATTCCTATGTTAAATTATTATGTCATAGCTTTACTGGGCCTAGAAGAGTGGCTTATCTGAACTGTCTTCAGACTTCAAGGCTTAGTTTTAAAGTTTTGCAAACCTTTATTTTTTGCTAAGCATTTAATTTTCAACATCACTGTGGATGATGCAATGGTTAAATGAGCCTTCATCATCCTCTGTTTTTATCCAATAAATGCCAGGCAGATAATCTCTTCCTATTTGGCTGAGAAAGTAAGGTATCTTGATTGTTAAACCCGCCCCACAGCTGCCTGATAAGATATGTAGCTGGAAATTCTCAAGGGGAAAAAAATTGTTCTGTAGTTCATTGTGCTTTGCCTACATAGTCCTCTGGTTTCCTTTTATTAATCTCAGATCTATGCTTTAAATCACTGTTGTTTCAGGTGCAAGATAAAAGTAAAATATAAGAATTTTACCCTCAAAAACTTATAGTAAGTCTGTATACACATTTACAACTATAGACTACTGTTAAAAAACAGATGTGGGGATTTTTTTTTACCCGAATGACCACTGATATATGAAACTGATGAAGGATATTTGGCATGCAATTTGGTAAGCAAGGATTCCCCTGAGACATTATGATTTTTGACTAAATATGATAAAATGTTATCTGCAATAAGGAAATATAGTGATGAAATATTAAAAAGAAATATGTAACTTATCCAAATCAATTATGCAAATTGAAATACTGTTTTTTGTAACAGAACTTTGGATTGCTTTTTATTTAAATTTAACTTCATCTAGAATTTTTTTGGCTGACTTTTCATGTCCATCCAATCTATCAAGCATTCCTCAAAGTGAAGTTTCATGTCACAAATAAAGATCAATGTTTTAGTTGATGGTTCAGAGGAGAATCTCAAAATTTGTGAAGGTAATTATAAGTTAAGCTGGTTATATTGTAATATCATGTTCGTCTTTGGGAAACTTCTTGATTTCATTGTCACTTGAAATATCATGAAAACAATTTTACAATGCATTATTTTTTTCTAATGCTATCTGGACCTGGATGACAGGAAAAGGCATGAAAATTAGAATCAAAGCAAAGCTGATGTACTAGAACCAAGACAAATAAATAAATCCCCAAGTTTTCCTTTTTTAATCTTTAAAAAGGTTTATGTTTAGGTCAATTCTTGCCTGGTTCTGCTTCAGAGCCATTCAGATGAGATTTTACAAAAGGAAGGAAGGAGAAACATTGGTAAATTGCTTTGAGAAAGGTTAGCCACTCAACATGAATAAACTATGGATTGCTACATCACAAATATATATGACATGTTGAAAAATGTTTTAATGAAGTAGCAAAGGTCTGCTAGAGAGTGAGTTGAAAAGAAATGTGTAGCAGTGTAGTACACTTTGAAAAGACAGATGGGTTCTTTTCTTCTTTTATATTTAGAGAAGAATTCAGACAGTAGTGTTTCATGTCTTTGTTTTAAGCTCTGTGGCAACTCTGTGTTGTTCAAAATACATACTCCAAATTTCAGGTTTGGCACCTGCGTTATGTGAGGTATAATTGCATTTACTCTATGGAATTAGAATTTAAATTCGTGGTGCTGAAGCAGGGTAGTGGTGTGGTTGTTGGGGTTTTTTTGTGGTTTGTTTTTTTTTCTTCTTCTCCTGGGAGGTAGTGTTCAGAAGTCTGTTGTGCTCAGAAAATTTGCCATGACACTGCTTCATAATAGAACCAATTATCAGGAATACTGTTACACATAGCCTTCCAGACCCCAATTTAAACAGAAGCGAGCGACAATTCCTTCTATGAAACAGTCTCCATAAATCCGCCATATGTGAAGACCTACATGTTTATTGAGGATAAAACAAGGAATATGAAATTCTGTTAAATAAATATGTGTTTTGAAGGTGTTCTGATTAACTTTCAAACTAAAGGGAAACATCAGATATTAACAGCACCTTTCAAAACTGTTTTCCATGTATCTTTAATAGGTATCAGAAGTATTTAAATCTTTCACATTTCATTTTAAAAAACAAAGATCCTCCCTCCAAATGCTTTAAAATATATGCTGTCTACTTTCAGCGCACTAAGGGACACTACAACTGATTCTGCTGTGTTTAACATGGGCACTGGTAAATTAAAGCCTTATGAAGACATTATTTATGTGCTTTAAATTTGAAATGTGGAATAAGTTTTAAGTAGGTCTAGCTTTCCAAAACACATTAAACATTCCGGTTGTTTACAGCAGAAACAAATGTCAGGAAACTCTTTTTCTACTCTGCACACTGTTTTTTTGGGCTATGCTGGTTTTTAGTTTATAAGTCTCAGTTTGTGCCACTCTATAGTTTTACGTCAACACAGAAGCAATAATTTTATGGTTTTTGTTGTTTGCCTACTTAAAAGGTGGCATAGCTGCTGTCTAACACTGCCAAAGTGCAGAAGTGTCTCAGGATTTTGAAATAACATTTCAACTATTAGCCTTTAAACCAGTGTCAAAAAAGAATAGACAAAGGCAGTTTAGCTGGAGACTGGAAGGATATTTGGAGGAAAGGACCTCCGTGCTTGTCCTGCTCTTACGCTGCCCTGTGCCTCCACTCTGGCCACCCCGAGCTAGGTTGTTGAGTTGGATAGCCTTTGGTATCAACCACTAAGCCATTTCTGTGTGTTTACATCTTTTAACTGGACAACTGAATTTTACAAAACTGTGGAAGGTATGTAGCATGAATCTACTTTCCATTAGTTCTATCAGAATTCATTTAGCGCTGATTTCAACCATACAGTCTTCTGTGGAGGAATTTTCTGCTTTCTCTCACCCTGTTGTTGGCACTTCTCCAAAGTGTTTGATTAGAGGTTGTGTCTGCAGTCAGTGCTTATCAGAATGAAACACTACTTTGCAGGGTGTTTCTTGTACCCTCCCTTCTTCAGTTTGTATTTTATGCTATTCTTTCGACTGGGGGTACTTAAAACTGGCAAGTAGTTTGCCTGCAGGTTTGCAGGATTTTACTCTTCTATGTCATTTTCACTTTTCAAGCCTAATTATAATTTTAAGCCATCTGTATTTGAAGATAATCATGTAGCAATCATGTTAACAGCAAACTGTTAATTACACCTTTCTATTGTATTTTCACTTGTTTTTTTGTTTTTAGGCAAGTGGGTACTGCATACAGGGATGCTTTCATTCAAAGTTTTTTGTCTGATGAGTGAAGGAAGCACCTAATATTTTGAAAACTCAGTTTTATATTATTTTCCCCATAGTATTTTTGCCTATACAACAAAACCAAATCCTGTAGCTGATGGGGCATTTTGCTGAGGAGACTGTGACAGCTTCTTTTGTATTTACACCAGCACTTCTGATCAAATCAAAACATCTGGAGTTATTGGACTTGTTCGAGCAGCTCCACACTGCATTTTCTAGGGAAGTTTCCTTCAAAGCCTCATAAAAATAGAAATTCATAAGAGAAAGAACATTACACTAGTGATACTGAATGGGAAAGATTCGCTTGGCCAGCAGTCCAAAGATTGGAATGGGTATTTTTACAATATCTTAGATGAAACTCATCAATTTACATTGAGTGCAGCTGGAAAACTGCAACTGCAGCAAAGACAAGTCAACACATTACAATAATGCATTCCAGAACTCACTGTCAGTTTCTCAGCTGGACCTCAAATCCTGTTGCATGCCTTGCTCATTCTGAGATATTGGTTTTACTTTATATATGAAGTGAATTTTGGGAATAAATCTCCAAAGGAATTTTGGCTATAGGTGATATTTTTCACATGCAAACAGTTATGTGTATGCAAGCAATTTCAAAACTGATATAAAAAATTATGGTCATTTATGTAACATCCTATTTAGAAAGATAATATGTGATGTAATTCAGTGTGCTAAATATCTAAAAGCAGATAGTTTCTTAGAACATTATACAGATATATATGTTGTATTATACTACTGCAAAGGCATAATTATTTATGCTGAATTGGTAGGAGTATGTCCCATTCTTCAAACATAGGCAGCCCTCTAACTTGAACAGTTAAAAACTATCATAATGGATGTAATTTTATTATTTGTGTTACAATGATAACTTTTCTTTCTCTAAAGTCTAAACAGAAATAATATGGGGACAGTAGCCGATACATTTAGAAAAATATTATTATTCTACAGACATGATTTCTGAGAAAAGTAACAACATACTGTGCCAGTGTTAGGGTCCGTATTGAACAGTGATGGTTAAAATCCGAAAGAAAAAGTCTTGAAAAAAAAAATGCAGGAATAACTTCAATTTTTCAAAATTTATTTTAAAGCTATAAACTCAATATATTTAGCTTTGAAACACAGTGACCAACCTGCTAATGCTGTGTAAATGACCACATAAAGAGATTTCTGATGGTAAAGGAATGGTAAACATGCACCAAAAATCTTATTTTTTTAAACAACAGACCTGGAAACTTAGTAAGTAGTCTGTCATTTAAATTAGGACTGAGTGCCTTTTTGAAACACACATGTTGACTGACTTTACTAGCTGGACTTAGCAGAAAGGGAATCAGCTGGAGAGTATACGTTTACTATGTCCATCGAGACTTTGATTGCTGTGAACTTGATGATGAGGAATAGCTTAAAGCACGCATGAATATTTACCAGAAGAAAATTTGAGTCTGCAGGGCTTCAAACATTCTTGTCATTATCGGGTAAATATCTGCCTGAGTAGTATTCAGCATCATGTCATAGATCCAGCCCCCTGAATGGAAGAATCTACTAAGGGAAATGGGAATCCCTGTCACATCCAGCCCAGAGGTATGGGTAGTGGGAGAGGTGACTCAGGTTCATGGGTCCCCTTGGTTGGAAAACAATATACATAATACTTAAGGTCCATCAACAAAAGGCTTTTATTTTGCAGCTTGGCCCAACTGGCAAATGATTTGGTGGCAGAAGAGTTTACGTGATTTAAATTCAATTGGTAAACATAAAAAGTTTGCGGCACATGTGGGGCTGTAAATCTTATGTTACTATATTAGTTATAAAAAGGAAAGCAAAAGAACAGAAGTATACAAAAGAAAGAAAAGAGAGAGAGAGATTTCACCGTCCTTATGGCTCCACTTTTTGTATAATGGGGTTCGTAGTCTCGGATTCAGCGATGTGGAGCATCTTGTTCAGTTCCTGCAATGAGACTGGTGGGTGCAGTGGTCCTCAAGATGGTGGGTGCATGTCTGTGCTTGTGCAGGTGGGCTTCATATAGCCTTCTGGATTGCCTGCTTTTGCAATCTTTGGTCTTTTGCACAGGCGTCACTGGGGGGTGATTGTGAAAGATGGAAAAGTCTCAAAGGGTCTCAGATCACCTTGAAGAGACTCTATTGTCCTCAGGTCTTTTCCCTTAGTGCCATGCTGGGCCGATCAGAAGATAGAGCTACATGCCTTTCAACATGCCTTTCCCCCACCTCCTGTATCAGCCAGCCTGCCTTTGTCTGTGGCTCCTTAGCTTGTCCTTGATATGTAAATCGCAATTCACCTCATCGGGAATGTCCTGTCTCCTGCTACTGGATGAACTGGTTTTACCACAATATTTGAGACATTATCCTTTTCAGTCTCTGACAATCCCAAGGAGGACTTGCAACCAAACTGTATGGACAGCAGGGTTTTGAATGTATGCGACCTTGGCAAGATATAATATAGACACACTTAGAGATAGTTCAGATACTGGAATCATCTATAGTGCTTTAAATCTGTGTTTCATTAACTTGCTAATTCAGGAATCAACTGAGAAATCATCTTTTAGATAGAAGGTTACACTTCAAATCAAGAGATTTCTGTTCTTTTCCTGGAACCACTGTCTACTGGCTTTGTCTGGCTAACTGCATTTTCTGTATTTGTTTTCTGTGTGTGAAATGGGAGCAATAGTTACTTCCTGAACTGGAAGGTTGTTGAGAAGTTTTAAGTCATGCAGTTCTGGATGAGGGGAAACAAAACTGAATGAACAGAAATTAATCCGAAAGGGAATGAGAGCAGACCTCGATCTGCTTGCAGGAAGAGAGGTGCAGAGACTTGAATGATTTTATGCAAGTAACATAAAATAATAGATATTTTCACCTGAAATTTTTTTAGTATCCATCTTTCATGTAATGCTGGAGGCCTCAAAGAGTACTCAAAAAGTACCCATCTGTATTTAAATTAGAGGGAAAAAAAAAGAAAAAGCATTCACTTTCGAAGTATACTGTAAGAGGGATTTATATTTTCTATTTTTAGATAAATACAGCTCCTAAATCTAACTGAAAACATTATAGGAATCAGAGTGGAAAATGAGGGTTGCACCATATTCATGCATCTTAATGCACATACATATGACCACGTGAAGTTCCCTGAGAAACAGAATTCCCTATTCACAACACGTTCTTTCTGTTAGCTTTTCTGTCCTGTCTTTTATCACCAGAACAGAACATCAAATGAGGTTAGGACCTATCAAGATGGTGTATGAAAAGTTTATATATGAGCATCTCATGAGCAGTAAAAAGCTGTATTTGATCTTATGGCATTCTATGTACCTTTTCTGAGCTTCTAAGTATTCCTAATTTCTATAGAAGTCAAAAAGAACAGGGGATGTTATCAACATGAGCTGAGATGCAGACTGTAAAGACATTCAGGGAACAAGAAGCTCATACTGTAACGTTCTCAAGTCTTATAGTGAAGACAGATATTTAAAAACATTTATTAATGAGAAATTAATAATTGCTCTAAGGAAAAACATGAAATATTTAACACCATCAAGTGCTGAGCATGGATCATAGTCAATGTATTTAGTGGAAACAAAACAATCACATTGTGAAAGCAAATAAAAGCATTCTCTCAGGCAAAGCTGTAAACATAACTAAATAAAAACAGCATGAGAAGTAGGCAATTGATTTTTCAAATAATATTTTGTAACATTTGAAACCCATCTTCCCTTAGTGGAATCATAAATACTATTGGAAGATAATAGAGCATTACAGTTATAAAATATGGTATATTTTTACCCTTTGATATTATTCCACATAGAACTTCATACAAATATAGGAATAGAAATGGCTGAAATACTTTTCTTTAAATAATTCAAATATTTCCTAGAACTGAATAGAAAATAATAGTTTTCTACTGTGGGAAATTCTGGTATTTAAAAGTGTGCTTTTGTTCTGCATGCTAATGAAAAAAATTTTTTTTTAAGTGTAGAAGTCAAGAATACTTCAAAGTGGAAATATGAAAATTAACTTTTAGAAAACATTGACATATTTCTTTTTTGTGATAGTAAAAAATGTATTTTAAAAGGTCGAACTTCTAGTCTAGTCTACAAATACGGGAAGAAGCCTAGTCCTATTATTATGACATGAGATTGTGGTAGACATAAAAAATGTCTACTGAGAAACACATGTATTTGCTGCTTTTGCAGTTTCTATCAAGAAACTGGAGAAGATACATTATAGATTTCCAGGTCATGAATGTACTTGGTCAGCAAATCCTAAACTTTGTTTCAGAAATGATATACGTAGGTTTACGAAATGTACACAAATATACAATATAAACATTGAGCTTACAAATACTACAATACTATAAATAGATTTCCAAATCCAATGAAGAATTTAAGTCTTATTTAACACAACTAATGATTATAAAGATTTTTAAAAGAAATAATTGAAATATTTTTTAATAAAGTTGTTTAGAAGAGAACTTTGGAAATCTTAAGATGGTATTTGTAAGTAAACACACACACCAACATGCTGCAAAAGATCTGAAGAAAAAAATAAAAATAAATCAAAATTGTGTCCACTGTGTGTGAAAAGTAGCAACCAGATTGTGAGCTAACATTGTAGACATATATGAAAATTCTTAAAAGTTCTGAATTTATCTCCAGCTATCATAAATTAGGCTATGCCAGAACTGTACCAAGAGGGAAAAAATACATGTTTTCTACAACCTGCCTTTCATTCTGAAGATTATGCAATCTGAATACCAGATAAGCAATGTAAGTATATTAAACCTGAATGCTCGGCTCTTAAGTTGTGTTCACTTCTCTATTTTTTTTTTTAATATGTGAATTATAAACAGGGTGGCTTGCTGTGGTTGATGGAAGAAATGTTTAATAAGGTATTGAGCTAAGAATAAGAAGATATTTGCATGAACAGCTGAAGGGGAAAACAAGAAAAGCTGCTGAGATGACAAGTAGCTGTTCCATACATATTTGGATTAGGCATAATCAATTCTATTTTGTCCACTGGTGAATGGTATTAAAACATGAAGCTATAAAAGAAAATGTTGGGTATAAATTGAAAGAAACTGACATATCTGTATTATCTGTATTGTCTGATAAGGAGTGGAAAAATAAGAGATGGCCATAAATCACACCTGAGTCACAACAGAATATATAATTTAAAGTATGCAGGAACTAAAAATCGTGTACACTGATAACAGAGCATGCCACAGTACATGAAAAAAACAAATGGAGACTCCAGTCTTGTGAATAAAAAAAATAATCTTTTGGAGAGCAGATAAAAGAAATAAGGTCTATAACTAATTACAACATGAGGAATGATCTTTCTACTTTAGTTATCTGAATGCACAGGAATGCACAACTGCTTATTGACAGGTATGGTGCAGTATATTTCTTGTGGTGCTTTTGTTGATTATGGAGGCTTTTTAACTACTTGATCTATACATGTTATTCAGCATCTGTTGAAGACTGTGTATTAGCTATAGTGGCATTTTGCATAAATTCAGAAGACATAAACATTCCCAGGCTGTAATTAATGTTATTGGACAAAGCAGATGGCTCTAATAACACTAATAAAGGGCCTGTATGATGAGATCCTCCTAAAAAGAGGTAATTATTGCAGACTTTTAAAGCTATATTAACACCATAATTAAATTTGTAAATGAGGGTGCTTTTTAACAAATAACAGTTAATTAAAACAATTCTATAGTAGAATCCGTTAAACTTTTGACAATTTCCAAAAGTTAAATGTGACCAAGGATCTATATGAGACAAGAATATTTCATCGTAGTATTTGGAATAAGTAGCAGCACTCACTCGTCAATGTGCGTAAAAACAGTTGTTTTCCTTATTTTTGACTGATAAGTGGTTGACTGAAGATGAACTTATTACCCTTACATGGATGGATGCTATAGAAATGAATACTATCTCACTGCTATTTCACTATTTTTTTCACCTTGTGTAAAAACGGCTGTTTAAAGCAATAGAGAGGAAAATATTAAGTAACACAAGTTTTGGCAAATAAGCCTAGTATTCAAGATCAATCTACTTCCTTGAGAAAAATATCAGGTAGCTCTCGGTGTTTAGGAACTGAACTCTCATCCCAGACTTATACATAACATGCCTGTTAACACACAGAATGCATCCACATTTGACATATTTGAACTGAAAAACAGTAGCAACCTTTTTTGTTGCCCCAGGCTATAATTATTTTGTTTTCCCTTCCTTTACATGCAGACTGTTTCTTGTTCTAGCTATGCCATTTAACTTTGCTGTGGTAGGGAACAGAAGGAAAAACTCATACCTTGAGCCATGATCTCAGCTGGAAAGCAGACACCAACAGCTGTGAGACTACTGTGAGACGTCCTCCTTGTCTAAGCAATGCCTGACTATGACAGAGCTTCTTGACTTTATGTCAGTGCAACATTGAAGCCTAAGCTTCCAGCTGTTTGCTCTGAATGGAGTTGTGGAGAGTGTTATCTATGCAGACTTCCTTGTTTAGCTGTTAAATTGGCTCTTTCTGTAATAAAGATGCCTGAAGAGTGAGCATTTTCTTCCAGCAAAAGCTATGGAAAGACTAAATGAATCTATTCAACTTTACAGTAAAATGAGGCAGAAAAGAAGCAGCTCTCCCTTTTAGCACCAGTCTCAGCTTTAAGGTGATGACCAGCAGCTGAAAAGAGCACAAGAAGTACCTACAGGCTCTCAGGACAGCTGGATACCTGTTTACATAACAATCTCACCTGCTCTGTCCCAGTGAAAACCGTTGTAATTTAATACTTAGTTTACTCAGACCAGAAAGAATGATTTATGTGTTGGTTTGGTTTGTTTGGTTTGCGTTTTATTTTGTTGTTGTTGGTTTTTGGTTGTTTTTTGTTTGGTTGGTTGGCTGGGGTTTTTTTTAACTATAAAACATTAAGGCAAAAGTAAAAATTAATTTTTTAATAGTTGTTTCAAATTCACTTTAGTAGAAACATTCAGCATTCAAAAATGGATACAGTTTTTCAAAACAGCTGTGAGGAATTCCTAATTGTGACTTGTAAGGTAGATAATGTTGATTTCTTTTCTGAAGTAGACATTTTTCCTTTGGAAAATTCACAACTAACTTGTTTATGCATGTGGCTGTGTGTGGGCATGCTCACACGTGCATATACATTCTTACTCTCTGAATTATGAAATAAGAAGAAATGAGAAAAAAAATCTTGATCTGAAAATGCAGAACACAGGATCAATAATCCAGACTTTTTAGGAAAAAGCTTCATATACTTTTAGTTTTCTGAAGTCTAGAAATTGATCTCAGTTGTACTGAGGGTATTTCTAGGACCATTCCACTGATACTGGAGCTCCTCTGTCTTTATAATAATGAGAATGAGACAAATTTTTCTCTCTAGGCTCTTGCTCTGAAGTTATTAATTTCTAGAACTAAAACTGTATGACATTTACCACTGCTCAGAAATCACTGTGAAGTGGTTACTGAGCATCTTCATAATTATTCATTCGTGTTTGTCATCTGCACTTTCTTGCATTCAGCATGTTTTTGTGTTTTTTATTTTCCTTACTACTTGTGAAATTTTAATTGACTATGCTATCCAGTATTCACCAATTTGTTAATCCCACGTCCTGTTGTTATCGGAAATGTGCAATCTCTACTGCCACCTTCTTGCATATTCATACAGGTCATATTTGTAATCGAGGTCAGTATTTATACAAACAGCTACTGTTAGGAATTAAATTTTCTAAATACTAATGAATGTAATATAGTCTGAATACTGATAGCCTGGAACAAAACTGCGTGTCTTCTCCTCTGTAGTTTTCATTCTCTAGTGTTAATACTATTATGTTTCTATCAGCTTGGTTTTTAAAGGAACTGAAGCTGGAAAAAACAATAGCACATCAGCTAACTTTACTGCCTGGACATATGGTAAGCCATAGGATCATTAACAATAATGCATTAGCCTCAATGATGTTTTCTGAAGGCTTACAGGGACTTCATCTGTTGTTCCATATTAAAGAGACACATATTGTTTCCAGTGGGGTACTATGGTGGGTCCGTGGATTCCCTGACGGGGTGCATGGGAACAGAGATCAGCCTTGAAGATATTAAGGCCTACCCATGAGAAAGATGTGAGTAAAGAAGTATCCGGAGATATTAAGGTGTACCAATTAGTGTCTCTTCCAAGAGTTGGGGGATACTCGCCCTTTTCAACGAATCCCCATCGTTCTGTCCTAAATGATCTATAGCTGCTACATTGCATAGGTCTAATTTTGCTTGAGTCTTTCACGGTTTTTATCTGATCTTGAGGCAACACGTACACACGCACCTTTTCTTTTCCTTTTAACTTTTCAAGAGAAAGCTGCGGACCCTCATCGTCACCCGAGTCATCAGATAGTGTGGACTTGAACGGTGCTGGAGTATCATTAGTAACAGGTGGGTTTGGAACAGTGCACATTTTTGTTTTGTGGTTGTGGGGTTTTTTTGTTTAGTTTTTTTTTCAAATCAAGCCCAGGAAAGCAATTGGTACACCGTAGTCCCCCACAGTTTCTTGTCACCTTACAGATCATACTGAGTCTATAAAAATCACATTTACCCAAGTTTTTTTCATCTGAAAACTTACATGGAACAGCTGAACACCATAAGCAGATCACTCTGTAAAAATTTTCTTGATTCGTCCACTAGAATTATTCTCCCTTCCATAAGGCAGAGGCCACTCATTCACCTTGAAACCAGGGAATGTAACTGTGCTCAGATCTAGCTATAGGGTGTTTCCATAATGAGATTTGCATGAATACATATCCATAAGGAATGTTAGGGTATTATATGGTAGTCATTCCAAAGAAACAATGTCAGGATTCAGTGGTTTAACAGTATACGTTACTCTAAGCATTAGATTGGGAAACAATTTTGTTGTTTGTCTCACTGGCTGGTGTTGCCAGAGTTAACTCAGCTCTTTGGCACTGTTTGGCCATGGTAGCACAGGCTGGATGAGCCCTGTAAAGTTACTGTGGGTTGTTTATAGATAACTCAAATATTTTTCTGTTACATTAAGGGCTAAGTTGCCAGTGTGTCCTAGGCATAATGATTTGAAACTCCTAAAAATACTTTGATGAATCTAAGGAGGAAATATGGGAAGTAATTAAACAGGAGTGGAATTTGTATAAGGAACCAATGTGGGAAAGAAAGACTGAAGACTCGGCAAAGATTAGAAAGGCCCAGAGAGTGACTGTTCCTGCTATAGAACATTTTCCCCACAACTGGCCTCTAAATTTCTTCCTACATGCTACTTAGTTGTCAAGTTATGTTTATCAACCGCAAGGTAGTATATGTGTATACAAAGTTTCACACAGCTTTTCTTTCCGATAGACAGCATGAAAGAGTCTTGATTTTGGCTATTCATTCCTGCTTCCATCTCTCTCCCCCTATCTCTCTGGGGTTTTTTTTAACCAGAATCATGGCTTTGGCTTGGTATACAATGTCTTTTTTAATATATACACATAAACAAATACACACAGTTATATATATACTATAAAAATAACGTATAGAAACATATTTATAATATATAAATACTATGTATATATACTGTGGTAATAGGTAGCAATACTTGGAGAAATGAACTGGTGGCAAACTGTAACTGATGTGGGGGATGATTGCGTTGCCATCACAGACTTCTTAAATCAGCTTCACCACCAAGAAGAGGTGAATGGAAGAGGTCTGATTCTGAGTATCTCAGCATGAACTGGTCCACAGAAGTATCTTAATAGCACAATTGTGGTAGATGAGGTCAGGTGAGCAGATGATACGTAACATGGAAAAAAAGCTATTGTTTATAACTAATAAAATCGATTAATATCTGTCAGCAGGTTTAAACACATAATACAAATGTAATTCTCTCAATGCATTCATGAATTTGAAACTGCACTTTTGGTTCAAATGCCAGTAAATCTAGTACTTCCCTTAGCAACTTTAGTTTCTTCCATAGGGAACTGAAACTGTCCCTTATGATCATGAGGTATGAACTAGAGATTGATATGTGGGGTACAAACTCTTCCAGCGAATGAATAATTTCAGATTGTTTCCTTGCAATACTCTCTTCATTAATTATTTAGTAAAAGCTGAGAGCTTTTACTAAATTCTAAATGTACTAAATTCTCCTTGATAGTGGGTGTCCCTCTTCGAAAGTATTTATAAAAAAAAAAACCCCTTTAATCATTTTTAGTGTATGTTGAATGTTAGTATGCTGAAGTAATTGCACCTAGAAGAATTTAATCATAATGAAACATCTATACTTTAAAGTTAAGCAAGGAATTTGTGGTTTTCCATTTAGAATTAACTATATGAGCTAATATGAGTATATATGCACTAGTATCAGTTACATCTAAAAATCTACATAAATTGATGTTGAATATAATTCTAAAAATACTCAGGCAAGATGGCACTCTTCAGTGATTCATTGCACTTCTGAGATCTGTGAGCAGCTTTCTATTACCTTTAATGAAACCTGAATCAGGCCTGTGTATAGCTATATAAACAGCTTAGTATTCATCCTTTCATAACTCCTGAGAAACCTGTGTTCACCAGGTATTTCACTGGTAACTTGAGTGCATACAGACTCTTTCCCACTGCTAGTGAAGTAAGAGTCACACAAACTTGAGGGTGGTCATGATAATAAAGTGTGTAATAATAGCACAATATAATTTAACAGTTTCAGTCCATCCACAGAAATATGTATAGTACTGTTTATTAAAAACCACCTATGTTTTGCATAATATCCTTTTGATGAGGTTGTGCTTATCATCTTATTCTGCTGTGCCTGCAAACATTTTGATAACAGCAGTGGTGATGAGGCTGGGCTGGCAGACGGCCAGGGCATCGCTGCTGTTTCTGTGCTGCTGTACTGGACAGGCTGGAACTCCAGTGTGAACTCGAGTCAAAGGGCCTGTGACCTGTGGATGAGTCCACGTGGGAGAAGGACAGCCCAAAGTGTCTGTGGCTATGGTGATGTTTTGCTGCAGCTGATATACCTCTGAAGGGATTGTGGCCCAAGGATAAGTCCACACTGGAGAAGGTATACCTCAAAGCATCCATGCTGCAGCAGGTACACCTTGAAGCATCAGTGGCAGTGCACGAGTTTGTGCTGGAGCACATCAAAGTATGTGGCCATGACAGGGTGTTAACCTAGGAAGTGGAACCCGACTTCTTATTCACTCCTTCAGCCTCAAAGATCTTGGTTCACCATTCAATAAGACTGGGAGCCACAGTGTTTGGATGTGAGTGTAACAGGTAGAGTCTCTCATTTCACTACCTGAACCAGAGGCTTACATCCTGGCAATGCACATTGAGGGACTTCTAGACTGTACAATACAAAATGAACGCTGCTTTAGCAGATTGTTTCCCTGAAGAAGTGTAAGAGCAATTTCCAAGCTAAGTAGCTATTCATTTGCTATTTGCTTACTTCATTTGTATTTTCTGCTTTCTTGCTTGATGTTGGCTTCTATTGGCTTGATTATCATGACTTTTCACAGGATATGTACTGTCCCTCTCCTTCCTTTTCTTCTTCTCTCTTCCCTCTTCCTTCCCTCTTCCTTCCCTCTTCCTTCCCTCTTCCTTCCCTCTTCCTTCCCTCTTCCTTCCCTCTTCCTTCCCTCTTCCTTCCCTCTTCCTTCCCTCTTCCTTCCCTCTTCCTTCCCTCTTCCTTCCCTCTTCCTTCTTTTTCCTTTTGTCTCTCTTGCTCTTCTTTGACCTTTTGGGGAGCCAAGACATCTGCCTCAGGCAGACTGGTCATGTTCTGGTGCTACATATCTGACCTCTAGGTGTGGTCATGAATAAAGCAAAAAAATTGTAGTCTTGCTTTAGTTCATTTTAAGGCACTTCTAGTGACTATCAAGTTTTACTGCTCCTGGAGGTTGATATAAATATTGGATTAACCTCTATTAACATCTGCTTCTTATGCCAATATATCAGAATAAAAATATGTGGTTTGCTACAGGGTTTCTTTTTGCCTTTTTGTCTTGCACTATCAAATACTGTCTGTCACTGTCTTAGTTTAGGCATGCTTACAGCTATTTCACATTTGTGTTATGACAAATGTAGGCCATTGTGAACTGTTTTGTATTTCTCTCTTAAATATAGATCTAATGAACTAAACTTTGATGCTTAGGAGAGTCACATTGGTTTGTTCCACTTTTTTTCAGGCCTGGCTCCAATTTCAAAGTTCATGCTGTAAAAAGAAATTACCCTGGGGAAAGTTTCTTTCGGTTTGTGAGATAATCGTTGTTCAGTAATTATTATAACTCGTTAACCTGTTTTGAAAGCATTTAGACTCCTATTGCTCACTTGGTGTAAGTAGCTATAAAATCTTTTTCCAGTAACAATATTTTGAGCTAATAATTTTCATGGGTTCAGGAGAAGATTATGTCAAAGCTCTCATAACAATTAGTGTCACATCTCAAGCTTATGCATATACATGTATTGGGATTTTGGTATCGTAATGGCTGCATTTCTTTCATGACAGTTGCAATTAATGGGTACAAACTAAATTTGTGAGAGAATGAGAGTTGAAACTACAGCTAAATGAATTCTAATAGGCCTAAGCAGAACATCACCAAAAAAATCTACAATGTAATTAAGAATTACAGTTGCTTGGCTGGTTCTAGGTGATTGTTTCTTCCTCAGGCAGAAGTATGCAAAGCTTTTTGCCACTTAACTTTTTATTTCAGGACATCAGTCATTTTTTCTCAAATATCTGTTACAGCTTTCAGGTATCCATAAGAGTCACATTTTTTAAGGATTTCCACTTCCTTTTCCAATATGTTGCTGAACCAAAGAGGTTCTGAAATGCTTTGTACAAGATGAGGTGGAATATAGTTTTCCTTGTTAAAACACAGTAAGATTCATAACAATATTCAGCAAATGCTGTCTTGTAGTTCCTTAAAAACAACCCAAACTCTTTCATGGTGGAAGAGTCTGAAACAGACTATATGACACCTGTTTTATTTGTTTAAATAGCTTTCTCTTTCATGATGCAAGAAATGTTTTCCATCATTAATAGGGTAGAATGATGGTGGAATATAATGTAAAATGCAAAAAGGTAAGACATAATATGTGATATTACATTAGATGTGTTCCAGTGTGTTCATCACAGTGTTTTAGTCTTTTCAACTGATAAAATTTGATATACAATACAAGTACGTTACTCTCTGCAGCTCTTTATTTTATTCTCTAAAAGTCAGAGAAGTTAATTCTAAATGCACAGTGAGTTAAAGTAAACCAAATTATCTGCTCAAATGGTCACTGAAGTTAACTCTTGTCATTACTGACTGGCCATGAACCCAGTAATACAATTGCAGTCTTAAAACCCAGTAGAATTGCCACCAATCTGTAACCTGTGAAGTTGTTTACAGCTATGTGTACCAGTAAGTAGTTACATTTATATTGCAAATGTGTAAGTAACCATTTTGCAGAAATGCAGTAAAGACTGCTTCCATGGGAATTTTGGCATGTCCACAAGACCCTGAGTTTCATCTGCTTACATGATAGTTGTAACGATCCATTTAATTACAGCTTCAAAAGCTTTGAATTCTTTTGAAAAGTGGAATACTATGAACAAGCTCAGTGTCAGTAGATCAGGCTTGCAGGAGGCATTTATGCTGTGATTGCTTTCCTGGTGTGAAGGTTGTTAGGTCTGAAAGTTTCTGGGACTACCTTGTAATTTTACCAGGTTGTTCTTTGAAGCTCTTCACCACCCCACACTACCTATTGCTTGCAAAATTCTGCAACACAATGTGCAGTGGGTTTGTCAGAAAAAGACTGGCTGATATCATATTCCTTCCTACTCTATAATTTAGTGATATATATGCTTTATACTGTAAAAGCAACTATACCTTTGTTGTAGCACAGACTGTTTCCATTATACAGTTTAGAGACTGACTTGTTCATGTGCTCTAAAAGCATTCAGTTCCTTTGAAAGTTCACAGACCTAATAGGGACATTAAGTGGGTTTTGTTTTTTTGAATTTGAGGTTATTCGACCTCATACTATGTATCAAGAATTGCTAGGGTTCACGTTCCTTAAAACCCTCCTAGCTTTTCTTGAAGTAGACAGTTATACAACTGAATGGAGTTGAAACCATAAATTTGATTGTGTTCCACATGTGTCTGGTGATCAGCATTTGACCCTCAAGAGCACCCTTGAGTGGTGTTCATGTAAAGTATGGGTGCTTACAGTTGAGTGTATTTGATGAACAATTTTGACGCTGCACATGCATGTAATTTTTCCTGTATGCCAAAGTAAAAGGAGAGCTCAAGGAGACAGGTAGTAGCTATTGACCATGACCTATGTTTAGCCAATAACATAGTAAATCCTGCTCTTGGCAGAAGATGAGGAAGGGCAAAGAAATAAATACGCCATGGTCAGAGATATTTTTAAAATTTTTAAGTTAGGAAAGATACAAGTTGTATACAGCATGTGGTGAGTTGACCCTGACTAGATATCAGATGACAATCAAGCTGCTTTATCACTCCCCTTCCTCGGCTGGACAAGAGAGAGTATGGATGTCCTTAATCTCAAGATTATTACTAGCTCATTTAAACTCCTGAGTCATAATGATAATTTAATGTATGTGCTATACTGAACATATCCAATATGAATGAATTAAAGAATATAAAAAATGTAATCAATTACTGAAAGAGGAAAACTTTACCTTTTGTAAAGAATAAGTTTTAACGCAGCAAAATACAATATATGGAAACGATAACATAACACTTGAGTATAGGAGAAAAGTTTTATTAAAGCTATTAAAGTTCCATCTCCTCTTACTGCAGTGAAAAGAATCAAAACCACAATCTCCTTTCACCCAGGAAAAAAAAAAAAAAGACTGAAAACCATGCTTGGATCTATGGAATAGAAAGTTGATGGACAGGTAAAAGAGGAGTTGGAAGGTAAAAGAAAAGAATATATTAAGTATCGAGAGACTGCAGAGGAGAGAGTGAAGGACATACTGAAAAGGAAATGTTCCTGTGCCAATACTTTGTGACTATAACAAAAATAGATATCTGACTTTTAAGGATGAAGAGCTCACATCAAAAATTACTTTGTTTTGCTTGCACGTTTGAAAGATGCAATTATGTATTTCTGTCTCTTGACTTATCCTAGGTTTGCCTGCCTCCCTGAGAAAGAAATAGCCATTGTATAACCCAGAATGGCACAAAATGAGTCATATTGTCTTATGAATTTGTAGTCCTCAAATCACTAAAAGAAAGTATGCAAAAGGTTTTAGAAATTATCATATACCTGGATGAGAAAGAGAAGGAAGAAACATGCTCAATTTACAATTGCAGGATATTTCACTCTGTTCTTCATAGAGGGGTGCTGTTCTGTTGTGTGCCGTATACTGAGGACCTAATTTCTTTCTATGTCTTCATGCCCTGGTTTTGGTTAGAACAGGACCAATACTCCTTTCAGAAATTTTTCCTTTCAGTTGAGTTTGCCTTTCAGTGGAGTTTCTTCTAAGTAACTGCACTTTCTGCAGTTGGTTATATGTTTTTCAGACAGTGTCTGCTTCCTGAAATGATAATGCCTAATGTTTACAGTTTTACTGAGCTAATGGTAGAAATGGTATGCAGAGAAGGTCTGTGTTTAAATTTAGTCCTATTGCAACAAAGCCACTGAGAGATCTCTTATATTCTAGAAGTGAAGAGTCATAAAAGGGTCGTACCAGCAAGAGGAGCAGACAGAACAGGTGACCCAAATTGACCAGTGAAGTATTCCATCCCCTACACGTCATACTCAGTTTAAAGCTGAGAGATCACGAGGGTCTTGCTCTCTTCTTTCATGGTCAGCATCCCTGAAGGATTCTGTCTGTCCTCCTGCCTCTGATCCCAATCTATGTATTTCTGAATCCAGTTCCTGTCCACTGCTGAGTCCAGTCCAGGACTTCCCACTGCCTGCCCTGCAGCATCGGCAGCACTTGCCACCATGACATGCAATTCTGTGATTATAATCAGGGGAACTCAATACTGGTTTTGTATATTTTGAATTATTTTTCTTCCTATTCTTATTAGTGAAGCAGTTTTAATTTTCAACCCATAAGTCTCTCTCCTTTTTCCCCTCTCCTGAGTGGGGAGGGTGGGTTTAATAGAGAATATCGGTCACCTATTGATTGCCAGCCCAGCCTTAAATGGTGACACCTCACTACTTAATCACAGTTTTAAAAAATCTATGTCTTAAGTACCAGATATTCTTATAAGCAAGCTAGTTTTAAATGGTTTAACATCTGCAAAATAAAAAATATCACATTTATTAAGCCAATTAAGGTAAGCATGTGTAGGCATATTTTTGCAAGTGGCACAAATAGGCTGATTGTTTGACAGGCTTGTCTAAGGTACCAGTGTAACCTGTGCTGGGGTAGTCATTCTGGAGTAAAGTGAAGTGAGCCCAAGGGGAAAATTTAAGATTTACCTTGGTTTATCATAGCTTATTTTTCTTTAATTTAATCAGAGTGGCTCTTTTCCTCAGCATGAGTTCATACATACTATGCACTATATAGCCAAGGATGTGACAGGTGCTATTGAAACACATCTGAAAGCATGGGTGTTTTTTTTCATTTGCCCAAGTGTGATTCTGGCATCAGAACAGGCACTGCAGCCATTGGTATTGTGCCAGAATGAATCTGAATAAACTGGTGAGATTTAGCTCATGATATTGTAAGGCAGAGAGTCCAGTACGGGGTAACAAAATTCTGCAGAGAGATTTGCAGATTCATCTACCTTTGAATGGAGGGGAAAAAAAAGGAGACAAAGGAGAACGTTATATAGCTAAAAATAGATATGATGACAGACAGCAAATCTGTAGCCTTCATCAAAAGGGTTAAGTCTCTTTCCTGATGGTATTAAGGGCTATAAAGGGAACTCTCTGCATTAGGAGCGAATGCAGAATTATGAATGCATTGTGTGGGAGGACCACGTTGAAAACCTAGGATCTGCTTGATAACCTGATGAGCTTCTGCCAAGTATTTCTTATTCAGTCTTGACCAGACATGAGAGAGGACTATTGTTTCATTTGCAGGAATGGATTTTAGGGACTTAGTTTATACTGAATTTAAAATTTTTGTTCTTTCCCTTCTTCCTTTCCACCCTGACAAGCAAAAGGAGGAGAAACTGAAAGTATGCTTTGACCCTACTTATTTTCAAAACTTCTGCAATTATTGAGTTCAACCAGTTGAAGCCTGCAGGATGATTTCTTCTGAAAAAGAAGTCATATTTCCAGAAACTTTTTCAGAAAGACAAATTAAGGCCTTTTTTTTGTAAGCCACATTGGAGCAATAAGTGGGAATAAAAAGAAAATCCAAGAATGACAGGTGTAAGGAAAAAAAACCCAGACTTGAAACTTGTGTTTATTGTGACAAAGACTGTTGTTATGCTAAATTGCAGTAGATGGTGCTGATGGGCTAGAAGGCATAAATTCATTCTTTAGGGTCATACTCTAATGAGTCTATTTTATTGAAACATATAAATAAGGCTCTGTTTGGTGTAAGTAACAATAAACTCTATTTACTATTCACACATTATCATTAGTACATTTGGTATTCATTAGATTTTAACTGATTCAGCTGGTATAAATGAGGATGCCATACTACTCATCCTTCCCTAATAGATAATCTTTTTTCATAGAGGAAGATATCAGTGGGAAAGTTATTGTTATTACCTACAGTAACAAATGGAAACAGGAAAAGGCTCTTTCATACATGGAAGAATCAGGCTGTAGATTTGATAAGAAAACTGAAAAGCATAGTGATAGTAGCATTAACTCTGCTGGTGCTCTGTGTGTGCTTAGTGCCATTCTCTGGAGCATGCAGCTGATTTGGTGTGACAGAAAGGGATCTCCCATGTTTACTGTGCCATAAAAATCCTGAAAACATCCTGCTGAGCTAGACAGTTTGTGATAGCATTACTGGATATCTGCTATAGTCCCATCCTGTTAATTGCATCTTCTATCCTCAGATGACGACAAGGGAAAAAAAAACCCTTCAAATTCTAGATCGTTTGGCTGAAGACTTATATTTACAGCTCAGTGAAACTACATCCAATCTAAAGGCAGAAACTGCTTCCTGAAACACACAACAGAAAGAAAAAAAAATAGTAATGTGTGCAGTAGCAATGATGAATACACATAGAATTTATGCTGGCAGATACTAGATCATTCGCTTTCCAGGTAAAATACACGAATGTAAGCAGTTAACTGCATAAGTAAGAATACAAATTCAGGTTTGGAAACAATATTCATGTTTGTCATAGCTGTTATTCTTTTAGGTCATGGGGTTATATCAAATAAGAAATTTAAAGAGCAGAAATTGATCAGCTGAGCAACTGAACTGAATTTGCTAAACTGAGTTTCCATGCTAGATCAAAAATTAAATATTTAGTCTTACTGAGACCCATTTTAAGTAGCAGCTAAGAGCTAGATTTTGAGTGACTTTTTCTTTAACTCCTAGCTATAACTGATCAAGGTTGAACTCCTGACCAATTCATCGGAACAATTTGAAGCCCTCTTAACTCATCAAAAGAGTGCTCTAAATACTTTGGATATGATGTTTATTCTACTACTGTTCATGAACTCTGACAAGTAATTGCTCAGGTTTTACCTCAGTAGGAATTGAAATGTACAAAAAATAACTTTTTTCAAATTGATCAACAGTTAAGTTTTTTTGTTCTTGTTGGTTTTGGGGTTTTTTTAATCCCCTTGAAGGAAGCAATTTGCAAGCAGGTGCACTGGGTTAGGACACTGGACACCTGTCCTCCACTTTCTGAGAGACTTCTGGTCTCCAGGACTCTAACTTCCAACCTCTCTGCACCTTGCCTTTGTTAGCTCTTATAGTGTTAATGAGAGTCACTCAGTTGTTTTTGAAGGAATTTGAAACCTATGTATGAAAAGCACTAAAATCTGTGATAATAGTAAAATCCAATACACTATTAGACTCACTGCTATCAACTTGGTAAGGTACACGTGTCTGAAGTCCATGCATATTTGCAGAACAGTACCTTAACAATTAAAGTCTGAAAAGCTAAAAGCAAACTGTGTATTATATAAAGTAATACTTCCTCTAAAGTTTCCTTCTGAGAATGATAAATGCTATTAACTTTGTGTGTGAATGTCATTTAAATTTTGCATTCCTTTTTTTTTCCCCAGTGATAAACAGTAAATTAAACCACTTCGTGGCATGTTTTTACAGATAAAGAGAGAATTAAAAGTGGTGCATGAGGGAGCTTTTTATTCCTTAAGACCCACAAAAGCCAATTTGGGTGGAATGAACCTTCTAAAAGGAAAGTAACAGAACATTTAAAATGTATTCCTCCACAACTCTATTTATAATTGCTTTATTTGGTTTTAGGAGCATGTTATTACATTTGTACACATATGAGAATACTTGGATCCAAAAATACTTAGATTTTGCTCTCCCATCTCTATACTCAGTAAGAGTATTATATTTAAATTAATTAAATACAGTGGCAGCCACTGAGCTGGTCTGTGGTCTTGTGTCTGTGTCAGCAGTTTACTTATGGCTTTCCTATTTAATTAAATGGGAAACAGCGAGTGGTTGATGCGCTGCTATGCATGGTATGTAGGACAAACTACACCTGCCACTGTGTATAAAATCTGCTTAATGCACATGATGAAAACACACATGCACATAGGTCATGTATATGTGTGTAGATACTGTGAAGAGTTAATTCTTTGCCAAGGTATTTGCAGCTCTTCTTACTTTTTGAACACTGTAACTCCTTATCTTGCACTTTGTTCAGTTTATTTACAGAATTTTTAGGCTGCTTGCTCTGGTTTAAGAATCTCCTGAGCAAGCAGACTGAAAATTCAGTAAACAAGCTGAAGAAAACTTGAGATAAGGTGCTGAAATATCCAGGAGAAACAAGAGCTATAGAGCTCAGAAGGCAGAACTAAACTTTCAACGTCATGGATTTTACACAGTGTGCAAAATATTTCTCCTTATACTGTAAACATGATATACCACTCAGCTATTATTTTCTTAACACGTATATTTAAAAAATAACAATACTAAAATGCTCGTATCCACAAAAAGTTGACCTCCTCACTGGATATCACTCATCATCTGCTTCACGTCTCATATTCTCTACCATTAAGCTTACCATTGTAAGCTACAATATTTTTTCTATTTCCATTGCATCCAGGGCCCTCATCTCAGTTTATTTTTGGCCTGAAAACCAAACAGAAGTGGTAGCATAGTGCATTGGTATTTTGTGATTCAGTCTCCAATTTCAGTTTTCTTTTCCCTCTTCTATATGAAGGGAAGTAAAAGTGGTTTGTTTGGGTTTTTTTTTCTCCCTTTTCCCCCAACATCTTTCCCCACCCTCACAAAAAATGACTGAGGTAAGTAATAGCTCCAACATCTTTTCAAAAAAGACCACTGAAATTAGCAGTGCTGAAAAACCTCCCCACTCCATTAATGCATTCTGTAATATAATAGTAAGCAATTAACAACGAAAAAGTTTCTTCTGTATGCATATTTCTCTATATATCCTCAAGTCCAGGCTTGGCCAGGGCCTGAAATGGCTTCTGAATAATGCATTTATCTCTCAGGGAACACCATTCTACTTTTAGATCAGAAGAAGGAACATGAACTCATCACACTGCCCCTTCCTTCACATTCCTTTTGCTGCTTGACATGTCCCCCAGGCAGACTGTGTGAGACAGACCTTTCCTCTGTAAGATCCTGCCATTTTTGGCAGCTTTCTGACATACTGTCTCTTTGTAGCCTGCCCTTACTCTGGATCTCAGCTGAACCATTCCCAACTGCCTGTATTTTGTTGTTACCTCCCCCATCCTGCTCTCACCCAGCTCTGTAACTCTATCTTGTATAGCAAAATATTCTCCATTGTGAAAAAGGATGTTTGTGAGAGGGAGTATAAATAGACTTTCCTTTAAATCTTTACATAATTCACTTGCGTAAGAGCCTGGGGGAGGCAAGAGGTGTAAACATGCCCTGTGGGTGTTATTCCACCCTCCAGGCTGGAATTATGACACAGACACTTAGACAGCCTGCTTGATAGACTGGTTCAACAAGTCTGTTTAAATGTAAGTAAAGCTTTTGCATCATCCTACATGATTTTCTATTTCTCTGAATCACCCTCTATATTTAAATATTTAGTGCTGACTGCTCTGTCCTGCAATTCTTTCCCTAGATCTTGTCTGAGCATGCTGTCCTTTGTCACTGAAAACGAATATGTGCAGCAGACCTTGTGTTGACCTTCTGGACAGTTCTTGCACTTGTAAGTGAAAAAATGTCTTTGTATTTAAGATGTTGTGCACATTTCTGCACAACTTTTAGCCCTAGTGTTGTAAATGTAGAGCTCATTATCCTGGGATTTTGAGAACGTCAAAAGAAAAAAAAAAACTTTGAGAGTTCAAAAAAGGATTAGACAAATTTAGGAAGGATGAGTACACAGGTAGTAAACAAAATGGTAGAGGCACAGCTTCTGGTTTAGAAAGTCCTCAAACCTTGAATGATTGCAAGAACCAAGGTATTCCAAGGGACAGTTCAATTTGAGGTTTCCTTTGTTTCTTTCTTGATTTGATAGCCTAATAGAAAATTTTGCAATATTTGCATGATGCAACGTTTACTTAAGCCTGTCCATATGAAGTTACCCTTGTCCTTCAAAGAAAGCATGAAACTTAATTTCTAAAGATGACATTTTAACATGAGGTTTAGTAATTTTGGCCATATTTCAAGCATTTTACAATACTGTAAAAAACACCAGTGACAGTTATTTTAAGCGTAGAAACTTATTTTAACAGAAATTAAAACTGAATGGACTCAGCATTCATACATGGAGATATATATATTTGGGGCTGTAAAGGCTACATAAATGGATACATCATGCATTAAAAATGAGACTTGTTTTCTCATTACTCATTACAAGGCAGTACTCTCTAATGGGAATAACTGGGTTAGCAAACTGCTTCTTCAGCAATTTACCTTCACAGTTGATTCCAGCTGCAACAATAAGATAAATCATAAACAAACATTTCCAGATAACAAAATTACAGGAAAATTAGAGTTTTCTCCCTTAAAATTGTATATCACATTTGTAAAATCTTTCTTCTGCTTCACAGTGTTCTGCTGTGACTCCTTTTGGTACAAGTTATTGCAACCTAAGTGCCTTCCTAGCAAAAATTACACATAGGGGACTCTTCTCTGGAAAATGAGTTAGCATTTTGACCTTGTTTTATTTATCTAAGTCTTTTTATAAAATATTTTCAGTATGATCACCTAATTAAACCCAGGGATCATGACCTATATGATTACTTGTGTTTTCAAAACAGCAGCAGAAAAATTCAAACTCAACTTATTATTTGTACATGTATAAAACCGGAGTATAAAATGTGCATACTAGGAAAACTTACAGGACATACTGTTTTATAATATTTTGAAAATTAGGTAATGATTAATAAAAACTTTCAAACCACAGACACTCCATAATATGGTGTGTAAAAGTTTTCTCATTCCTACTGTGGAGGCTCTATTAATATTAGGCTTATAAATTTTTAGTATGTGTACCTTTGAGACAAAATGCTAAGGTATTTTTCAGACACAGATGCTTATGTAATTGAAGGATAATTTATGGGAAAATTAGATGACTACATGCATCACCGCTAACTCAAGAAACTTGCTTATCCGCTTAGACATGGAAGGTCATGAAACAGAATTCCTTTTCTCGTGCTTAAATCTTGTATGGCTCAGGTTATGATCATTTGAATAAACGATGGCCCTCTTACTCTCCAAAAAAGGGTTGGCATCATGCACACTGGGAAAATGCCTCCTACTAGGAAGAGTCCTCTGTCCATGCTATTCCCCAAGCCATTCCTTGGCATATTTTGGAAGACCGGTACTTGTCCATACAAGCAGGGTGGACAGCCAGACCTCCAGCCTGTGTCCAAGTCCTAATAATTTTGCTAATGCAGCTGTAGGCTAAGAAAGCTCCAGGGACGTATTTTGTGACATAAAATGTAGTTGTAAGGTTAGAAACCTTCTACTCTGAGTGTGTGATATTCCTGAAGGACAAATAATCCTGAGTTCTGGACCTCTTGTGCATTTTGTCTACTGATTGTCGATGCAGAAGATAAATAAGCTGTCCCCAAAGTACACAACAGAGCCTTGTTCGTCTTTGCTGTCTGAGAATAGCTTAATGTCTGGCAACATCCAATTTTCTCTTGTACAACTGCACACTGTTTAGACTGTCACTTATATATCCTTTCTACCTGGTGGTCCAGTCTCAGCTGTACAGACTGAGAAAGATCTCGCTGCTACGTGGGTTGCCTGCTGTTTAAACAGATTTTTGCTGAGATACTGGAGTTGATATTTTGAGACCCCTCTGAAACTGGGGAGGGCCTAGAATACACGTTATTTGTACCTTGGAGGAGCACCTGAAAGTACAATCAATTAATTGTACAAAAAAAGGGTTCTAGCCACCATCAGCATTGGTTTGTAAATAATGGGAGCAATACTGGACTGTGAATCCCAGTCTCATCTAGTTTTAAGTCCAGACAGAGGCAGACATCAGCCATCCCCTTTTCTTCTGTATATACTGAGGCCTAAATAAGGTGTCCTCACAACCACTGTACGCTGCTTTAGATGGTCTATTTAAAGGCAGACAATTCTTCCCATTCAAGTGATTTAGGGATTTAGATGGCCATTTAGATCACCAAAACTCCCACTTCTGAAGGCTGGTATATAACACTAGCCAGAGGAACACTTAGCTTTGCTAAATATTAAAAATTCATTCGTATTTTAACAATTCAATTCTCTTTAAGACTGTGCACAGCAATATTAAAATCTACTCTTCAAGTTAATTCTCTCAGGCCTGAGTAATTCCTATATATGGAGCTACTGCACACTGGAAACAACCACTGTCAGCAAAACCAATATATCTGAAACTCTACAAAGCTTCACAAGTCTTAACAGCTTAAAAGACCACTGCAGAACAGAGGTGTGAAGTTTACTGAAGTCAAATTGATTAAAGTCACATGCCAATCTTAGCTGAAAAACAAAGAAAAGAGGTATTTATAAATATTCAGAAAGGTCTTTCCAACAGAGTTGAGCACAGCTCCCTTGAAGATATCCCTGTCTTTGTTGTATTGGGATAGATCTGTAAGTAATTTAAGATAGCACGTCATTTTCAAAAGTACATGTGGGCTCAGACTCTCACCCTGAGAACTTTAGAGCACAGCAGGAGCTTATTTCATATCCATAAAATACCTTGCTGCGGAGTTAAAATTATTGCCTTACAATCATGCATTTTTTTGACAAGAGTGGTATCAATTGTTTAGCTCAAGATAATTTATCTGGAATATATTCAGCAAAACTCCAAGGAAAACTCACCAGTTGGGGAAGATATCTTGATTTAAGTAGAGGCCTTTCCAGAGGTATGAAATAGCACAAGTCCAGATAAAATCAATAGCAGCCAGGGCTGAGGATACAGCATAGGGGCATTTTTCAAAGCTCTCAACTAGGAGAATCTTCTGGTTGAAATGCAAGCATTTATTTAATTTCAATCACTACTGAAGCAGAAGTTGCATTTTTATATTTACACTAAGAGTTGGCATGGGTAGTGTTTCCTTTGTGGATGAAATGGTGCAAACCTTCAGAAAAGAACCTTTCACAGTCAAACTTGGTTCTTATTCAGCTCAAGATATCTAGCTAGGGGGTAGATGTGAGAGGTACAGCAGGAAGAATCCTAACAGATATTTTACAGCAATTTATAATACTGTTGCTGACCAATAAACTGCAAATTGCTTGAAAACTTGCAAAGAAGGTGCTGAATGATTTTTTTTGTTTTGTGGAATCAGTTTTTAAAAGATTTCAAAACATTATCTATGCAATATTAGATATTCAAATAGTGAATTAATGTAGTATTGAATCCTCTGTACTTATTTGGAAAACCCTGAAACTAAAGAGATAACATTAGGGAATTCTGGTGACAATCTTTTCATACAAATAGTTTAGAATAAAGAAATACATTAAAAGTTAAAAGAAAAATATGAATTCACATTCCAATATTCAAGGATCCTATCAGGTTAGGATTTTGATTCTTTACTCTAAAAGCTTGAGTAGAACATATAGATTCTGAAATGAAATAGAAAACAATGACTACACAGTGATTTAGTTTCTTAAAGTGGCCTTTCTTTATGGAGCTTGAAATAGGAATAAGAACTGTGACAGGTGCCCACTTAGTTCTTGCACAAAAAGAAAAACACAGTGTCTGCTTTGAATTTAAAGGCTTTAAGAGATGACTGCAGAGGTTCCAGCTGCGAATGGTAACTAATGCAAAGAGTAATCAGCTGTTCTTCTTTCCAAAAGTTCCTCTTCTTCTCTTTTATAAAAATTTAATGGTGGTGTAAATACTATTGGTTTATGTTAGACTTATCTGTGATTAATTCTGTCCATTCTAGGAAAATGTGTTTTTTTACCTGAGGGTGTGCTTTAAATTTTTGTGTTATTGTGCACAGTGCAATCATGACAAGAATAGCGTAAGTCCTAAGACAACAAAGACTTGAGTTTATTCTGTAAAGAGCTTTATCCTTCCCTCCTTTCACAATTTGAAGAACATAAATTGAGTGTATGGTTGGATTTTGTTTTTAAAGAGATAATAGGGTGGAGAACTAAACTAATTTCAGAAATACAGGAAATTAGGAAATCGTGATGTTGAGGTGTGCCTATATTGCATGGTGCATCACTCTGTTGGAAAATAAATAGGTCCAAACAAGCCAGCTTTAGTAAATGGATGCAAGTGCTACACACAGATTTCAGCTCAGGTTGAAGAGGGAATATGCTGCATTAAGCTGCATCTGTAGAGCTAGTCGGCCTGTCAGAATTTAATGACATGTAAGTGTCTTAAATTCTAGATAATGGAGTCAGAGACTCTTTCATTTTACTCTTAGTACTGTCTCCAGGGTTCTTGTTTTCCTGGCTACAGGATAATAATAATTTGGTGAGGAAGCAGCTGGAATTAGGAGCTATCTTTCAGTTCCTGACAGCCTGACCTTACTATTAGTTGTTATTCAAAGGATAACCACCTCGCTCTTCTTCCATCAACATTTTTTTTTTCAAATAGAAGTGGTTATGACTGCTGAGCTTCGTGTTGAATAACACCCTGTCATTATGAAAGAGGCGAGGGTATTTAGTATTCATAGCATGCTGGACCCCCTCAGATAAGGATGCAGGAGCCAGGGGCCTCCCTCTGCTGACAGAGGGTGATTTTGAGCTGATGATGGGAACTCACAGACTGTGCAGAGCAGCACCTAGTGAGGCTTCAGTGTCTCTGAGGCAAACAGCACCGCAGAGCAGGATTTCCGGATCATTTTCTTGGACATCTACAATCTGTCTGATTCCCACAGAGACAGAATGTGGGTGGTCTGGATCCTACCATAATATCGTTAGCAAAGAAATTATCCTGAAAGTATTAGATACATAGAGAGCTACTTTGTTTGTCTAAAAATTAAAAATCTATGATTTGAACAAATTGTCATTTTATCTTCCAAAGAACACATTACCTCTGCTGTGTGAAATACCCATATGATCTGCACTGTCACATTTTATTATTATTGTGACAGATACTGTAGCATATACATTTGAAACTAATGAAAAAAATGTCATCTATCTTTTGGAGCTAAGTGTTCAAAGTGCATCAGCTATTCAATTTGATAGATCATTCTTCAGAGAGTTTGAGAAGAATTGCATATTAAAAATACAGTGAATGCGAGAAACCCTCACTTTCATCCAGCTTCGCATTTCATAAACTAATTCTGGAGAACTACTTCAAAAAATGTTTCTTTATGGAAAGTAGCTGGGAAAAAAGGTAAATAAAATATTTCTCTATTAAGATAAATTTGATTTGAATACAAAATAAAAGTGGGTATTAAAACTTACTAGCATGGGTTCCTGCTTATCATAGTCTCCTGGAAATAGCCAAAAAGGGAAGGAATAGCTGCAGTTTATTGCTTTCATAATGCTCTGTAGGTGAATGGTATCAACATTTATGATTCTCTAATAAAAAAATGCACACTTGTGTTTTATAGGATGAAGTGGTTGATAATATTCCACCAAAATGTTTTAGTGTCGACAACCTTTATTATAGGGGGGTGGGGAAAGTTTTGTAGATTCCAGATACAATGAAGTTTTGCTTTTTTTTTTTTTTGAGTTTTCTCCCTGAAGAGAAAATCAACATTTTGAAAGCTGAAACCCTAAGATAATTTCAGTTTGAAGACACATTAACACAAGGGCAAACATGAATCTCAGCAGGAATTTTCCTAGACTGTTTTATTAGCATGTTCATTATCACAAGTTTTTCTTATGTTTAAATGCTTTATTTCAACTATCAAATCATTGCTTAAAATGTCAACTGATGCCCGCTATCCATGAAGGAGAAAGTATCACACTTCTATTCACAAATTTCTGTGACTTGTAAACTCTCATCTTCCCTCATCGGTTTGATGCATTCTTTTGGAAACTTGTTGGCAAACTAGGAAGGATATAAAACAGGATGTAAATAATTAATTCTTAAAGACACCAATGCTCAAATTGAAATTGCTTAAGGTATAATTTGAATAAAAGGTATATATCCTGTTACTATGATCAGTTTTCAGGGACCTAGGAATGTATAGCTGTTTATATACATAGACTGGCCCCTTCCTCACTTTCTGAAAGCAAAAATTTGAGAAATCTCCCGTTCCATTTTTCTTCATTTGGCTAACAAACATTTTCCATTGAAAGAAAATGATTGCTTCTTGGGAAAAGGAGGGAAAGAGAAATATTTACTCAGTAGTAAAAAATCCACACAGTAACCTGTAAGGCTCATCCTGTCAGTGCAAGTTTGCTTATTTTTTTCAAATGGGTTTAATTTCTATGGTCTCAATAGATGCAAGGGCTTTTCTTCCCATCTATAGGCTGTGTAGATTTGATGCCTTGACAGCCAATGTGCAAAGGAGAGGAAATTGGAACTTTTTTGGTCTTATTCAGGCAATGCAGATGTGAACAGCAAACTTGTTACATCAATTCTCAGCTTCCTTCCAAGTAAAACCTTCATATTGCTTTGGCAGCTAGTACTGAATAATAAGCAAAATTTATGGAAGAAGCTGCTTGATGAAAGGAACACACAAGGTTTTTCACTCTAATAGGGAACATGTTCTAATGTGAAGGAACTTGTCAGTCTGGAGAATCCATGACATTTTAAAAATTGTCCCCGTATTCTGATTAAATATGGAAATGGTCTTTAAATAGAGCAAACATTTCACAGTTCTGAGCTTGTTAAGTTTTTCTTTATTTCCAACAAACTATTCCAGGAAATGTAATTAAGTCACATGTGGCTTACCATCGATCTTAAACATAAATCAGAAAAATAATGGAAAAAATAAAAGGAAAAAGGTCAGTGAACTTTATTTCACTTTTCCTACACTTATATCTTCTGTTATTTAAAATAAATTGTATTATTTTCATGCTACAATAACTTCTTGTTTTGAGGGGACAACAAATAACAGCTGGGATGTTATTTACTTTGATTCCATAATAGTTTATTTCAGTTTCTGGTATGAAAAAGCCTCAGAAGAGCACAGCAGGAACTCTAACACCAGATATTAAAACTCTTTTATTTTTCAGGGTTGCAATAACAGGAGTTATTTACTTGATTCTAGCATCATTACATAAAGAAGTAGTACTTAATCCATGCATTATAATGGAAGAAAAAAGATCTGGTTTTTCTAGGACTAAATTATCAATGTAACACAATAAGTGAATTATTTTACTTCATTTCTTCCAAAGAACTAACGGATATATATTAGAGCACACTTAAGACCAGATACAGTATACTTTCTGAGAAGGAAAAGAGAAAAAGGTGGAGCCTTCTCCACTTACTCAAGGCTGCATCAGACTTTAGTACTTTTGTGACTTTACCCACTGTTCATTTTTTTTTTTTTTGTCCATCAAAGAGCAATTGGAGAATATTTTTTTCTTTTTTTGAAACATAAGAAGTACCCATTTCTTATGAATGCATTGGATTAAAAAACTTCAGTACAATATGTTTGATTTCTCCATAAATAGTTTTATTGTATGAAGTCAAAGCTGCTTATTATATTTGGTCTTATGCATTTTGATGTGCTCTGGTTTTTCTGCCTCATGCTGTAGGTCATGCTATGGGATTAGTAATACAGCCATTCTGCTACTGACTAGTAACTGACAGAAGCTGTTTTTGTGACCTTTTTTGAAGATTGCTACATCTGTGTTTTTATTTCTCCATTTTCCAACTTGTCTTGACTTTTCAAAATACTTGTGAGCTCCTTATCAGTAGATTTTCAAAACTCGTGCTAAGGAATAAATTCATTCTATAGCCACCATGCTACCAGTTCAGGAAAATAATTTAAAAAACAGAAAAAAGGAATCTCAATATATTTTAATTATAACCTTAACAGAAAAAGGAACAGTATCTTAAATGACCAAGACAAATTATTCAGGACTTCAGAGATCATTATCAAAACTTATTTTACTTCAAAGTCAAGTTAGATGTACTAGATAAGCACAATATCTGAACGGATCCTTGAGAAGAAGATGCTTTGGTAGGCCTAACCTTCAGCTGAAAGACACATATGTACATGTGCACACATCCTGTTATACATTTGCGAGGTGGTTTTCTGTACAGCACTAGCACCTCGATCTATTTTTTTTTTCCTAAATCAGGGCATTGAACTTCATATAGTAAAGTTGTCTTTATGTCTGAGGAAAACAAATATAGAAAAAAATTGTAAATGGTAATACCTTGACGTGTATAAACAGCCTAGAGTCAGTATTACTGCACATGTGCTTAAGATGAGCCTTCCTATTCATCTTTGCAGGATGGAGAGACCAATGTTGTGCCTAGGTTTAATGTTGCTGCTAAAACACCAGGTAAACAGATTCTTAAGAGCTATAGAAGCAGCTTAAATTCCTTAGCTAGATAAGAAAATACAGTAGCAGTGACATGTTCTTTGGCCTTAGAAGTGATGAATCAGTGTAGTAAATAAACCAGCTTTTTCTGTACTCTTTCAATTTGTAGTATGAAGGTTTGCTCTGAAGTGTGAGTTAGAAGGTTTTTCATGGATTTAAAATGTATTTTATGTGAAGTTATGAAAATTATATTTGATGCTCTTTTATGCTGTTTGCTAACTTTATAATTTAAGATTGACTTTAAGTTTCTTTTTTCCTACTCCTGCAGATTTTTATTTTATTTTGAAATTTTCTAAAATTTGACATGAATATAATATATTAAATACAATGAAAAGTATGGAGACTTATGGAAATGTTTTTTCCAGTGACTATGTATAGCACCGTATTCTATTGTATTCCAACAAATGAGTAATATATTCTCAACATGCATCATTATAAGCCCTACAGCTACTTTAAAAAAAAAAGCTAAGCCTAACATAGAGAAATCATTTTGTAGGATATCAAATTCGACTTGTGCATGCTACTATACATGAAACACACTAGTGAATGTTCATTTTAACTAAACTTATACACTAAAAACGAAAGTTGGATTGCTGAAGGTTTGTTTCTACTCTGTTTTAAGAAAGAAGGTAAGTCAGAAAGGAGATAGGACTCCTCATGCAGTAAGGAAAGTGCAACTGTGTTAGCAGACCTTGCATCATTGTTTCCCTGAACATCCTCGATCAAATACTCAATGGGCTTTTGGGTAAATTTTGATAGAGAGTGACTGCTTTCTCATAATGTTATTTTTCAACTTTCAGTCAAAATACTTTGCCGCTCATTTCTTTTTTTTTCTCCTCCATCACTTTCTTATTTGAAATGCTTTCTCCCAAATTTTCATATTAGATGATCCCTTATCACTGATATTATGGACTAATATTAGTGCTTTGTACTCTAGGTGAAATAGTTTATCATTAGAAAAAAATAAGTCATATACATGTATTAAGCAAATGGATTGTGTATGTCTCAACAGGTACCTATTCACACATATTCTCCCATGCAGTGGGGTGGTAAGGACTATGGCTGGTGAAATTTTAAACTATTTATTAAAATTATGTCAATATTAATCTAAAACTTATATACATTGGCAAACAACAAAAGAGCTCTCCCAGCAACTCCAACTAAGTGATAGCAAAATCTATGTGAAAAATAATTCAGCTATGTGTGTCTTCTATTTTTCAGAAAATTTTAAAGTGCTTTGCAAAACATTTTTCTTGAAAAATCAACTCAAAAATAAGATTTTGTGGGCTAGAAAAGTCTATTGCTCCAGCTGTAATGATAAGTTTCTTCTTAGGCAGTGTGAGAAGGAAAACGGTTTCCACTGTATCTTTCAGAATAGTTTAATTGATTAGATAATGAGAAGCAAAGTTGAGTGCAGAGCTACATTGCTGGGTCCTTTAACTGTTCTATTCTCAATAATACTTCTGCAGAACTAAGATACATGCATGTCATTAAACATGTAATCTAAGGCTCTAAGATGTATCATATGTATTACAAACAGGCATGTAACTTGTTATTGTTCACTTTTAAAACTGGAAGATAATAATGTCATAGCTATGAGCTAAATACATGCTTTGCATTCACATGGCTTTGGGTTTCCAAGCAAAACAATAGTGTTAATGGAAGGTAGAGGATTTAATTTAAAATTTAGAGGCTTTTGTTGATTTCTGTCATAACTATAATGGTATTTAAACCCAGAAAGGTTATACTTAATTATGGATACGACAGTCTTTTTGACAGTTTAGCCTCTTTAATGGATTATCTTTCCTCATTTAAATATAAGCAGTAGGAATAATAATAAAAAAAATGAATCTACAAATTTAACAAGCTTCTTTTTATATGATTAATAACTACCTTTGAAGAAGAATACACACCATGTTGAGCTTTGAAAAATTGACAATATTTATTAAGCCACAAAAGAGCTTATGTATCTTCGTGATTGTGGACAGGAAAGAATATTAAAAAAGGCGAAGTTAGCGAAAAAAAAGCTTTAAAGTAAGCAGAAATTACATGTCAATCATAGACATTAAAGCTGGCTGTTTTAAAACTCCAACTGCTAAGCCCTGGGCATGAAACAAGAAAATGATGAGGTAGGCTGAATGAAATGCACACAAATGCTAATGTTTAGAACCTTACCTAAAGTTAAAAATACAAATGCTTGCTTTAAGGAGAAGGTTTCAAATAAAATAAAAGAATCCATCATATGAGTCTGTATGAATATAAATATGCTGAAATCCACACGTGCAGAGTATGTTGAAGGTAGACTTTCTGCTGAGAAATTTTACTACTGTATGCTTTAAAGAAGACTGAAGTTTCATGTTTTCTGTTACAGGAATGCAGAAATAAGCTTTTTTATTGAATGAAAACATATGGTTTGCTTGGGGGAGGAAGAAACCTGGCAGTGTTCAGATGAAATAAGATTGTCATCCTTGAATATAATACAATCAGTGTTGATTTATTTTCTGCTTTTTCTGTATACTTGCTATGGTAAATCACAGCCTTTTCCGAATAGTTTTGCAATAGTACATGAACTGAGAATGTTTATTAGAATAATCGAGTGTTGCATAATTAGTTATTCCATTTAGAAAACCCCATCTTAATTTCCTTATCTATGGAATTAGGGATATTTACATGTCCCTGTTCTTATAAACGCACACTTACATGAATGTGTTTGTTTGTGTGCAGTATTAGACTGTAATAACTGTGAAAAAAATCAGTCTATTTCTGCTTTGATCATCTGCAAGGTAAAGCAACCTTTGTAACAATAACAAAATAGATGTCTGGTAAAATATACATATATATATATATATATATATATATACACACATATATATATATATATGAAAAATCAAGTTAAAACATTACTACTTTTCTTTCCTGGGCCACACTCCTATTATATACTTCCTTAGACTTCAGAAAAGATGCACAGAGAAAGTAATGAAGGGGCAAGAGTTCCCAAAACTCGCCATGTATTCCTCACTGCAGACTGAAAGAAACACAGAGGAATCAGCTCACATCTTTTCCAACACATCTGCATTCCCTCCTCAGAATCCTGTGCCCTCCCACCCTGACCTAACCTGGTTCGTGCAGCTGATTTGCAGCCAGTGGTCTTTGCCTCTTCCAAAAGAAGGATTTGTGGTTCACCACTTAAAGCAATCCTGCTCTAAAGGGAAGAGCTGATGAAACCATCAAACTCCAGCAATCTGAAAAGGAAAATCGATGATCTCTGGGTGATCTAGCCCTCTTCCTTTTGTCTGCACTTACGTTTCACCCTAAATGATTGTTAATTTATTTACCTTGAGTCAATAAGAATAACAGTGATTCATAGCCACTCTGTTATGTCATTGCATATGCTATTGCTTAGTTTTGTTACTACTACAATTTTGTTTCTGTTCCTTCGTGGTATTTCTGATTAACGGCAAGGCCTTTCTTTTTTCTGTGGATCTCATCATGCACAGAACAGCCAGGCTGAAGCAGTGCATGAGATCTTTGCATCTTTCCTTCACAAACAGGGAGATAGACACTGTACTTTTTGCAACATGCAGTTCCACTTTCAATTTCCTACCACACTTGTTGGAATTAAATATGTTCAAGTTAAATGCCTTGGCAATCAAAACTATATTTCTTTTGAGGTACTACTAGGACACTCATCTATATGGAACAGTTCATTATTCAAGACTGTCTTGAACATATTTGTCTTACTTGTGTGTGTGTGCAAGCATGAATGTGTGTGAATGTACATGTGCCTCTTTCTTCAGAAATAAAATAAATTCAAATATGGAACCAATTAAGGATAATAACCTGTCCAGAATGCTTTCACCACAATCTCACAAGAAAATTCTCTCTAACAATAACAGCTGGCTAAATTATGAACCCTTTAGTCCATTATTTTACTCAGAAAACTTGAATAAAATAACTGAATTTGACCTAATAATAAGACAATAAAATATGTGAATATTGCAGATAAAATGTAGTGGAATATAAAGCCTTGATGTAACGGCAACTGCTCATCTCACAGCTTTGAAGTGAGAAAGAGCAGTGCTAGCTGTTTGACTGAAATGTTGCAGGCAAATGTAAACTACAAACAGAGCAGTTCCAAGAAAGCTGGAATAACAGAGTAAGCTTTGTTCTTCTATAACCTGAAAAGAAATACCATTATAAGGTAATCAATATCTTTTTGATAAAAGAGAGAGAAAGAGAAAAAATGCAACCCCTAACGTTGTTGTCTATGTCAAAAAGAAGTACTTTTATCTTCATGAAAGAAGTAGGAAAACAAAAGTGAACATTCAAAGTTCCAGCATTCATGTCCTTTCATGATCTGACATGAACAATGTAATTCGAAGGCCATCAGAAGCAAAAGGTCTGAGCACAGTCCACAGCACTTCTGCATCTAGAATTCACGCTGTCAGACTTGGCAAAGTGGTGTGTCCATTGTGTTTTAGTCTGTCCTCTTGCAACACCACTAGTTCTTTGCCATTAACACGAGAGCATTGATACATCTGCCATTAGAATAAAAAGCTAAATGACTTTTTTAAGAGGAACCATGCCCTAACATAAAATAAAAATGATTTGCTAGATATTACCGCAAAAGAGCATCTGGGGGATTTCAGATTTCTTAAAGAAGCACAGAAAATCTTGAGCTCAGATATCATAAAGAAACTACAAGTAAATGTTTTTAAAATGACAAGTACAGTATCCAGGCACTTTGTTTCTTCTGTGCTCCAAGCCTTTGTTTCCAGCAGCAAAAAAAAAAAAAAAAAAAAAAAGCCAATGCGAAGGTGCAAGATGTAATAGGTTTGGGGAAGGTACACATATCACTGTACATTTCTTGTGTCATTGGAAATGGTCTGGGAACACCAGTGGAACTATGTAAACTTGAATTCAGACAGAAAGATTCACCCTCACAGGTCGTTTTTCACAAGCTTTCTGAAGGTGACATTTCATCTCATGAATTTTCATCAGAAAACACATTTCCCTCTGTACTGCTGAAAACTGTTGTCTTAAATGCATGCAGTGAATATTCTTATCTGAAATTTGTAAACATTTATCAAGTAAAGGAACAGAAATAAAGCCATGCACTCTATTGCATCAATCACAATTTACAGCTTTAATTCAAATATCGAATATGTAGCCCTTGTGAAGGCTTCATATTACTTGTAGAGAGGTCTATGCAAATAAAATATCAAATTTAGAAGAAAATCAAGAGAAAAAGGAAAAAAAAATCACACCAAAATGATCATATCTATCCACACAGAAGTAACAGAGAAAATTATTAGCTGGACACAAACACCAAAGCTACCCCTGCACCAGAGAAATAATTAGTGCCAGAGCCTGGTTTTTTGGACACGGTGTCAAGGACCTGTTGACACGTCCTTATCATTAAGCTCTCTGAGGTACCAAAACCCTGTGCTGATGTACCACACCGGATTTTTCAGTGTAGGAGTAGGAGGCAAGAACCAAACTGTGCTATGGACGTTTCTAACATCAGTGTAGATGATGGCTTTCTGGTGTTTGTCTCGATTGATAGCAATATTTAATTTGTTGTTATAAAATTAGTATGAAAGGCTAAATATGTTGGATATTATTGCAGATGTTGCTTAATGGCGGTCAGTCATACTCTTTATTGTAATCTTCAATTCAGACCCATTTTTTTAAAGCAGTGATCAATTCCTATTTTCAGAAACTATCTTAAGGCACTAGGAAACTTAGGTCTGACTAACTGCAGGGTGATTGCATCATTTTTTATTCAGAAATGTGGGTTTCTTGAATTTTTTTCTTATTGTATTTGGAAACTCAACTGACTTAGGTGTGCCATTGTGCTAGGTATCTGATGAGCTTTAGACAGAGATCACAGTCCCCAAACTTGTCACAATCCAAACAATAAATTATATGACTGAAGGCTTAAGCAAACAGAGAAAAAAAGATAATAATAATAATAACACAAAACCAAACCAAACAAACTCTAAAACAACAACAAAAAAACCACAACACAAAGCCTGGTCTGGATATTGTATAGTGGAAACATAAAATACATAGGAACTAGATCACTGAATCTGAACTAAGCACAGAGCCTAGAGAGAAAAAACTAGAAATCCATGTTTTTCAAGAGAAAAAATAATCCTTTCTGTTCTATAAATATCACTTCCTGATTACTTCACAGAGAAATACAATTAGTTGCTGGAATACACAGAATATGAACAAAGAACCAATACTTCCTGAAAGTGAAGAGGACTTATTTTTTAACATAAACTTCCTTGCTTTTTTCCTTTACAGCTTCTTTTAGAAGACCTTTCCTCTCTGGGAAAAAACCAAAAACCAACCAACCAACCAACCAACACCACAAAAAAACCCAACAAAAACCTCACACTATTTTGGAACACATTCACTTAAGGTCAGCAGCAAGACACAGTGAAACAAAATTATCTGGTTTTCTGCCTTTCTCTTCACCTATCACGAAAAAGACAAAACCATGTGGAAGAAGAAGGAAAAGGGAGGATATTTTATCACCTGAATATACTATACTACTCTCTGCCATTATGATAGTTAATTGTTCATGTCTTTTTTTTTGAATTATTTTCCACTTTAATAGGAAGAGAGATTATATTATTTCTTTCTTTGGAAAGATGTCCCTTTTCACATGAATCTTTTCAATCACCATTGTTAATCTATTTTATTTCCCCTCTCTTAGAATCATCTGCCATTTCTCTCTCTGTTTCATTCATATTGGCTGGAATATTCAAGTGCACAGCTTTTTCCTTTCAGGAATTCTTTAAAAAAATATTTCCTGTTAGCATAGCTAGTGATTTTCTCTTTTCCTATGAATCACAACATCCTTTTTCTTTTTTTGATATTTTGATTCTAAATTTGGTGGATGACATCATGAGATTACCTTCTTATTGTTATTACTATTATACTATTATTATTTCTTTTCCCTTTGCTTTAGGAAAGACGGAATGTTTTGCAGAGTTTAAAACATAAATAAGTCATATAGCTATTTAAAAAGGGAATCCTTCACAGATTTGACATGACCAGTATCATCACACAAAATTGTGGTATTGCAATACTGTCATGAGGTGTATGTGAGCAATTTTAACAGTTAATGAAATGGATCAGAATATTTCTTCCAGGACAAACAATGATAAAAATCATTTGTATCAGGCAGTCCCAAAGTGTAATGAAGGTTCTTCCTAAAATTTACAAGGACCGACAATAGCGGATATGTAAAACCTGCTTCTCAGTGGCTTCCTAGTATCATTTTGAAAATATTTTTGCAAATAAGTCCATAGCTTTTGGTTAAAAATAATTTTTTTATACTTGCTTCCAGTTTGTGTTTATAAGATCACCTTAAATTAGGACATCTGCTGGCACTATAAATGTATGTATTTTTTTGCAAGTAAACACAACAGGCAAAAAAGGGGAAGTATCTTATTAAAACAGTAGGTTTATCAAAATAATTAGGTGTGCAGCACAAGTGTCTTGGATTTTAACAGTATCTCAAGGGTGATTTGATTAATTTTTCAATCAAGCTAATCTGAATTTTCAAAGCTTTAACAAACACGATATTCCTTTCACAGTAACAATTCCTTCTCCCTCTTCCTCAAATGAACAGTTTTGCTTAAGAAAACAAGAAGCTGGTAAGTCATATGTGCAACTGTGTTCTCTCAGTGGTAATGAAAATGTGCAGATGGAGAATCAGTTCAGACTGTGAGTTAACGCAGCCTCCTCACTCTGTCAGAAGAGCTGTAAATCCTATACAGAAGATTTGCAACCAAATGAAATGGATTTTGGTTATGCTCCTGCCTTAGATAGGTACTGTGAAGATATGCATGAACTTTCCATTCTTCATTAGAAAATACACAGAAAGACAGAGACTCAGCACCCTGCAAATTCTGTGGCATTTCACTGCCCCACTTTTGCAGGAGAGGAAATAGTTATTTTGTACTGATTTTTGTTAAAGTACCTATTGTTTTTTAAGTGGTATTAATGTACCATAGTCTCCACTTCTGACTGCAGAAGTACAGAGAATTAGAAAACATCCTACATGTCTACATCTTTAGTTTGTCAAGTGATCATTTTGAGAGAGATTGAGTGAGTGTAGTATTAAAAACCACCATTTTGCTATCATAGCACAATAGGTAAATGATAGTGGCTCATGTTGGTAATAATGCATAAAAACCTTATATGGCTAAAACTACATCATTTCACCAAAAATGAGGAAGATACAGGATTCTGCTTGTAGGTACTATTCTTTCTCCCTTCTTTAGCTTTTGAGAAAATAACCACCTTTATTAAAGGGGTCTCATTAATTCCATACTCCTAATCATAAATGCTTCTATTTAGACTGAAATGCAGTTAGCAAACCTATTTTGATCCATATGGAATTGGCTTAATTAAGACAGACTAGTATTTTGGACCAAGCTAATTAATAGCTTAGGAATGGATTCACATTTAAGGTTTTTAGTAGTGTCTTAAAAATACAGTCCCTCAGAGAGAGACAGCTGGTCACCTTTGACATATAAGACTAACATATTCATCTTGAAAATGAAACTGAGTAGTTCCAGCTCCGCTTTGCTGCTGCAAGTATTGGAAATCTTCTTGTCACCCAAGTATTCCTAGCATTTCTTCCTCCATCTAATTAGCTCCTAGATCTTAAAACAAAGTTACAGAAGAAATATTGTGCTCGTTGTTGACTGAATTCATGGACTAGAAAAAGGCCAGCAGCAGAGCAGGCTGGAAGCATCGTCCTGCCATCTCCCATGGAACTGGGGGATTGCCACCCACCTCCAGAGACAGCGGAGGTGAGGTGGATTCTGCTTCCTCCAGGAGGGATGAAAAGATAAATGAGGTAGCAAATAATGTGATACCTCCATTCCTTTCCTTCTTTTACTGCTGTTCCAGTTTCAAAACCCAGCTGGTCTCCTGACTATTACTTGATCATTGCTTCTCACATTTTCCTTCCAATTTATTGGTCCTGTCCTCCTTTTATTATTCTGCATGTATGACCACAGGAACAGGATGTGGTGGTTCCATGATTCTGTGTTTATTTATGCACTTGTGACAGCACATCTGAGTGAACTGAGGCCCCTGAACAGGATGCAGGTTTACAAAAGCTGTTGATCCCTGAATTTGCTTACTTTAGTTGAAGTCAGTCATTGCAGTGTACTATTTGAATTAGTTATGCAGTCCTCTAGCCTGTGACTTCTAAAACTGTTATGAATCATCACTCTTTCAAACACAAGTGTTGTGTCTGACCTTGCAGCTTCTCATCATCTCAACAGCCTATTCTCTATTGGGAAAGCTGCCTTGTATCTAGTGGGAGTCAAAGGTCAAATCCTCAGTGGATCAAACTCTTAGCCAACAATTGTGATGGTATAAAATGCCTGCAATTACTGCCAAATATATATATATTACATATATTCAGTGCCTATATAGATGGTGAGTATTTAGAAACAGAGAAATCAATCCTCAAAACTCACTATAGCATGTGAATACTTCTGTATCAAACAGTTCTTCCCTGAGTGACATACGAATGCTTCATTAGAGTAGCCATATCATATTAATGACTCTTTTCAGGTTAATGAATTGTGCTAGCAATGACCTTTTCTAGTAGTAAATATAAAATTCATTAATATCTTAACATTGTTACATTGTTGTTAACATAGAGAGGCATTGCTAATTCAATACAGACTTTTATTTCTCCTTTTTCTTTTCCTTTTTTTTTTTTTTTTTCTGCCATATTATTTGTACCTTCCTCTGGATTATGCAGCACAAAAAGTATGCTAATCATTTTTCTCACTGCACTATATTTTTGTGGTGGCACCTTTCAGTTTTATTCTGTGCTTCTTAATACAAGCAATGTTTCTGAAAATGCTATTCTTACAAGTTAATAAAGAAATTATTACCTTAATCTTATGTAGTTTCTTCTGTGAAAACAAGACTGAAGAAAAATATTTGAGAACATGACAGCTTTTGTACTTTGCATGTTTCCTTGGTCAGGGCTCCTGCTGCTGCATAGCTCTGTATGTAAATGGTTTGCTTGAAAAGTAGTGGTGTTGTTTTTTTGCTATGTAATTTCACTTGGAATTAATCATGTCTCTGCTTTCAGCTTTATCAGGATTAAAAGGACATCTAAATTAATGTCAACCTTAGATACCTATTTTAATGTCAATAGCTTGCAATCTATTATATTAATGTCAATATATCTAATAAAGTAGGAAGATGAGTTTAGGAATAGGGATTTTTGGTGATCTGACTCTTTTCTTCTTTGCTGTAACTTCTTACATGATGATAAACAAGCTTCTGCTGGTCCACATTCTCTGAAATCAGTTTCTTACCTGTGAGACAGGGCATTGACAGAAGAGATATCTTTAAATATCTTAACCTATGTGTCCTTGCAGCAATGAACAGCCTCTGGGTCTGCACAGGTAAGAGTGCTACCAGCAGGTCAAGGGAGGTCACCCTTTTTCTATACTAAGCACTGGTGAGACACATTTGAAGTGCTGTCTCTGTTTCTGCACTCACCTTTATAAGAGGGAAATGGACATACTGGGCAAGTCCAGCAAAGGGCCACAAACGTGCAACTGAATGGTTCATCATGATTCAATACCTGGAAAAGGATGTGAGATCTTGACAGCTTCTCATGATTCTTATTCACTAAAAAATCTGGGGATATCTTTTTGCTCATTCTCGTTTCCTCCTGCTCTCTCAAAATGTCATGTATCATTCTGACGAGGTTATATATATTGTAGAAAACTTTCTGCCACATGAATGAACTTGACTTGGATACAAAATAGAAACAGTGCAGCAAATAATTACATATGTATCTCTAAGAAAAGGCTGAGAATAGCATGGAGATGGTTTAGGGATCTTCATATTTTCCTAACATGTTAGATCACATCTGGATGATCAAATATGAATCTGCTACACTTAGCAGATTAAAAATTATCTGCTTTGAAGTGAGAGAGGTTTGATGTTCATGCAGAAAGAATGTAATGATTGATTTAACTTTAGAACAAGTATTAGGCAGGACTGTGTATCATAACCAGCTCCTTTTAAGTATTGTCTGGAGAAAAAAAATATCTTTTCTCAAAATACAAGAGCTATTGGTAGCAAATTAGAAAATATGTATGCTCAGAGACAAAAAAACCCCAACCAACCCAAACAGCACAAGATTTCTTATGATGTAGAGAAATTGTGTAATTTCAGAAAGACTAAAAAAATTTAGAGGGAGTAGGAGGGGAAGCAGCGCATTTTCACTGAGAGATAGCAAAAAAAAAAAAAGAAAAGCTAACACTTATGTCTACTGAAATGATAAAATTATTGTTATGTAAATATGAAGATGCAGTGGAAGGTACTGATATCTTAAAGTGGATGAATACTATTTTTTAAAGGGATTTTAAATAGATCTCAGGAAGTCTATATAGACGTGGAATTACTACTGCTGCTTATGGGAAGCTCAGTCACATTTTGAAAAGCAAAAGTATTAACATAAAGTGTGAAATGCAACAGCTGCAGGTATTAGTCTTCGGCATTTTACTTTATGCTTTCGAGACATGAATGTCAAAGGAAATAAGACATTACAAAGATTTTTGCCAAACTGAAATGTTACAGATGATTGCTGTGAGTCAGCTATGCCTTTTTTATGACTAAAAAGAATCGTGGAGTGTTTTCCAGGGATATAAGACGTTCTTTAGGTTGTTTTATACCACTAAGATTATCAGACAAAGGAAATTCAGGTTTGCAAGACCAATACAGGTAAGATACAATAACCATAGTTAGTCTCATAGCGAGTAATGAGGTCAATCTGGTTGTAAGGACATGGCAGGGAGTACAGGTTTGTGAACTTGGTTTGATAACATAAATGACGTATATGCATTCAATAGAAAATGCTAATTGGCTAAGACAAAAAACTGTGCCAAGCACCATTTGAACAATCAGACAGCATTGCACAGTTTAATTTACTAATGTGGACAGAGGTGGAGGTTCCAGCATGTGTTCTGGTGACAACTAAAGGTGTTCTGGTGACAACTAAAGATGTCCTGAATTCAAAGCATTCTGGCCTGTGCTACACATACACAGGTATGGTTAGCCCAGAGATATGACTTTGGGCTTCATATCTACTATAAATGTTATCTCATCTTTCTCTTTGGTATCATATAATCTCTTTTGTTTTCATCCCACAAAGCCACCGTTCTCAGGACTGTAAAGCATCCAGTGTGCTGTTGATTGTTAGACAGTGTGCTTGTTGGAATCCTTCCTCTGGACTCTAAACAGACCACAGCTCTGTAAATGAGCTCAAACTGCATAAGACAACATAAAAATGTAGCACAGTCCTGGAGAATTGGGCTTTATGAATATCTGCTTTTTCTTCTTGCTGCCTTCTGCTTCCCATTCACTACAGAACATAGCTAAAATGATACTTTATTTAAAAATATCTTATTTTTAGTTTCTCTTAGAGCCTCATCTCCTTTCCACACTAAGCTACACCTCCACCATACCAGAGAGCAGTAGGACACCAGGGGATATTAGCTAATTCAAGACCAAACTGGTGATCAACTACCATTCTCCTTCATCTACATCCACTCTTGGAAGATGGAGATGTCAAGAGCAGTATTCATCACCACTTTTAACATCTTGCTATTCTTCCTTTTTCATTCCCTTCTGCCTGTGCAAGATTTTTTGCCTGCTCCTCTCATCATCATACAAGGCATTTTCTAACTTCAATATTTTGACCTAGCAAGGGCTGGCCTTAGAGAGGTTATTAAGCATTTTTTGCATGGCAGATTCAGTTTTATTGATTTACAGGCTTTTCAGGTTAAAAAAAAAAAAGACAAACCAAAAGCAATATCCCCTGCCCCACTCTGAACAATGCTAATTCTTAATTCTGTAGCATCAGTAACTTCAGTTTTAGCAATTAAAGAAGTCCAAAAAGTTATTTTGGGGAAGGGCGGTGAAGATGGAGGGAATATTGTTTACTTTTTAACTTAAAGAAAGACTTCTGCTTTTTTTTTTTTTTTTCTTCTAGAGAAAAGCATATTGCTTTGCCTGCTATGCTCAATTGTTATATTCTGTTCAGTTTGAATTTATAATACTTCCACACCCTTGATGGGGGCAAGATATAATCCTGCAGTTAGCAATGTGCTTTACTCATGAAAGCCTTGCCAAGCTAGACTGAATTATCAATATAGGTGTACTGCAATTTAACTTTGCACAGTAACGTGGACCAAGGATGCTAAAAGATAGCCAGCAGCAGTCTCACTGAGCTTGCTGTGCTGAACTAAAGCTACAGAGAACACTCCTGACTCTAGAAAATGGAATGAATCACTGTTTCTGAGCTGCACTGTCCCTTTAGTAAGCAGTATATAAAAACGGACTAAAGGAGAGGCTAGACAAAGAGATAGCAGTATTTCGTATTCCTAAGAGTTACTACAGTCAGTAGTTACTTCAGTTACTCCAGCTGGAATTTCCTCACTTTTCCATGCTTTAATTTTTAATATGTGCTCTGTATTGCTAATTTAGAAAAAGAAATGCAAGAAAAGTTTCAACCTCTTAATTGAAAACAACAACAAAACCCCCAAACAAACAAACAAAAAAACCAAAACACCAACCAAACCTACTGCTTTTCTTATTTATCTACTATTTATGCCAAAATTAAGTTGTAAGTGAATTTTTTATGATAATATCATAAATGATATGCCAGGAAAGATTTGTCATGGACAAATTCACATGGGCACAAAATCACGAAAAAGAAGAACCTAGGAACTCCAGCTATGACAAGATCATTCTTTTAATGAAAGAATAGACTATTCACGTTGAATAAAGGAAAAAAATGAAATGTCAGTTTCTTAATATTGTTATGTAATAATTAAGAATAGCAGGAGCAGCGGGATTTAACATTAACAGGATTTAACTTCACCCATTAGAACTCATAGTGCTAAGAATTCCGCTAGCTTTGCTTACAGTTCAGATTTTCACAGCTATTTGTGAGATCTCATTGTGAGATTTCAGGATACTTCTAATCTGTAACTTTTGGTGCCTCAAGTACTTTCGCAAATCCAGTCTCTTTTGCTTTGGCTTTTCTTACAGAATCATCATAGAGGCCTCAGGTATCTACACTAAATAAGTACATGGGCAAGGCAAGCTCCAGGCATGATGTTTGAGCTCCAGTGGTAATAGTTTAGCTGAGACATTTGTACGGTGACCAAAAACTGCAGCCTACCAGAACTTTTAATTGTACTTCACTGAGAAGTATATGTCTTTGTTATGCTCCTATCTCCTAGGACTGAATAACCTTCTAGATTTTTTAACTGCAAGTGGAGTCTTTTTCCTTTGTTCACTTCTTAGTTAGTCTGTTTCTTCTAGGTTTTGTTTATATTAATAAATTGTACCCAACTCCTTTTTGCCCTACTTAGGCATAGTTGGTAACGTTCCTTTGTTTTTAATGTTAGACACAGATTTTTCTTTTCTCATCTTATTACTTATCATTCATATTTAATGCTGCACACAGAATTATCTTTTAGACTCTTTTTACCTTTTGATTTCTTATATTTAATGACACACTCAATTGTTTGATATCCTTTTTTTCCCTAGGAACCTGTCACTGCTCTCTATTTAGCTGCTTTGAACTAGCTTTCATCTTTTAGTATTTAAATCATCTAAGTCCTCATGTATCATAACGCATTGTTCCTCATTATTTACTCCTTCTGACTACAATGCCATCCTCTTCAAACTAGTGCTACTTTTTTCTTTGTTTCCTGCTCTTTGTTTTTAATTTTCCAAGTCAGATTTACGCTTATTACATGACTCCCACACCTTAGGTATTGTCATTAACCTCAGATGTGAGACTTTATCAAAAGGGCTTTCAGAAGCTTGTCTGAAGTGTCTTACCTGCAGTAGATCATTTGTTGTCTGTGACTGAGGAGAGTTATTGAATGGCAGGAGGCTCCTCTCCCTGGAAGCTAAGTGCCCAACCTTCCGAGTCCTTTGTTTGAATGTAGGTCTCCAACATGGCAGTCTACAATGGGAGCACTTGAGAAAAGGATTGATTTTACATCCAACATGGGAAGAATGCATATAATTTCCATGTATTACATGGTGTATATGCTACATAATTTGAAACATTTTTTTTCTAGCTACATTCAATAGCTTCTTTGAAGCCTCTGCTGTCTATATTGAATGTGATTTCTATTATAAAAATGGCATTAACTTTAGAGTTAAACTCTCTACATGGGCAATCATTACTACAGAATTTTACCAGATGTTATAAATTGTTTGCCTGCCAACCAAAATCCCAATCCGAAGTGCAATGAAGTCTATGGAAAGAGCCTTACTGGAAGTGGATGAGTTTATCCTGTAGATGCTTCAAAAGAGTTTTGCTTAATCTACATTTACATTTCAAAATATTTTAAATCCAGATGATTCATAAGGAAAACACTTAGTACATAAGGAAACAATGTAATCCCTTCAAGAAAGTCAGTGCTATATTTTGATTCTGAATATTTTGGGTAACACTGTTCATATAAGTTCAAGAAAAGTATTTCATCACTGATGAATGATGAAAGTGGTGTACAGGAAAATCTCTCATATGAGTAGTCTGGGGAAAAACACGGAACTTCTATGTTAGGAAGGAAGTAAATAACAGCTGATATTATAAAAAACATAAACAGAACCCCAAGCAGTAGAAAAACAGGTCACCAGGAACACCTGTTCTCCATGCCCTGTTCTTCAAAAATATGAAAGATTTATTTAAATTAGAAGGCAGTAAATTCAAACCACACTGTAAAACTCAGTGTTACCCAATCTTGGCGGTCAGAAAAATGCCAGAAAAAAATCTCATACCTTAGTATTTAAGGCTAAACTGAACAGCAGTGACCAAGTCAGGACTTTTGGGAACCAATGGTCAGAAGGCATTTATTCCGTCTTTGTCTTCAGCACCTTTCTCTAATGCATCTGTTGCTTGCTATCACCTGAGACTATGTGTATCACAGATAACTTGAATGACACCTTCCATCGGTGCTCACTACAAATTGTGTTAATAGGAAATAAATTAAATCCATTAGAACTACTGTCTTCACAGCTGACTTTAATTCAAAGAAGCTTTGAATCAAGACATAATCAAACTTTTAGCCCTGAGGCTTTACAATCATGTTCATCTGATCAAAGGGGGAAGTTTTGTGTTATGTTTAATCTAATCTAATTGAGGATTGCTGCTAACACAGGTGGTTTTGCTCTCCTTCCTGTCATCCCTCCTCATATGATCCTGCCCTTCTTAATTCTTCATGTTTATTTGTTTGGCTCACCTTTCTGATCTAGCCCATTCTGCAGATATTTACACATTCTATCTGGTACTAACCAGGCACTGGGCAAAATATGAGTAGAAGATCATGATGGCCCACTTTTGAACTGGATTATGCTTAATGGAAGATGTGAACTTAGATAATTTTTTCTTCTCACCCCTATATTCCAGTTTTTGACAGTTAGATGGTCATATAGCCTAGGAGCTTTTTTTTTTTTTTTAAAAAAAAAAAAGTATATGATTCATACTACAGCTCAAAATTAAGTAAACCTAATACAAGGGAATGGCAAGGAAGCCCTGGTGAGCAGGTGAAGGTAATTATGGACAGAAGTACCCTTTCTAATGGCTGCCTGGTTTCAGCTAATTTAAGCTGGATGTTGAGCTATCGAAAAATGCCAAATTCGGATTCCTCTAATGAGGATATTTCACATAACCTTTCAAAAGACAGTGAAATAGGTGGTATAGAAGCCATAGTCTTGTACCAAAAAAACTCCTTTCTGTCCTAGAGAGTTCAATACTAGCTCTGTTTCTGATCTGAAAGTCTTAGATGACTTGAGGCTGTATCCAGGATAAACAACGTAGTGAATTGTACTCAGAAATAAAAATGTAACTGCTGCAGGGCAGACAGCAGGCATTAAACGTGTTCCTCACTATCACTCAGCTGACTCCAAAGATGAATTACTCCAGTTATTATTAGATTAAGTTGCCCTTGTCAGGTCTTTGTCTAACATAGTAGGATAACCTGTTTGGCTAGTGTTCAGATGGCACAGATGCGGATTCCTGTTTTCAGCTCAACCTTGGAGAAGAATGCTCAAACTATACATGGCAATAAAACAGGGAGAGTGAGAGAGGAAAAGCATATATGTCATTCTGAGGTCTAAATATGTCTTGCAGAACTCACTGAGATCTATTGACAGAGGTCAGTTAGGTAAAAAATACATCAGCAACACAGGTATGCAGACTGTGCTTTGCTCATCAGTATAATTTCTGTCCTATAGGTACTGAATAGGAGTCCATTTTCTGGAAATCCCATCCCTGCCTCATTAGAGTGAAATGTCTCTTCTTTTTACACACTTTTAGCTGCAACACAAAAATTGCTTCTAATATGGATGCCACTACAAACTTAAATGTTGCTGCAATCTTGTGTTACTGTTAAAACCAAAACCAAACAAACCAACAAAACAAAACAAACCCCAGAAAATAGGATGAAGGGAAGAAAACTACAAAAGAATTTGTTAATGAAGCTCTTGGGTAGGAAGAATAAAATGTGAGTCTTTGCCATTCTCCAAATTTAAAGGAGTAAACCTGAGGGATCGTCCCAGCCAACTCCATAGCGAAATCACCAAAGCAAAAAGTGGTTTTAACAATATTTACTGATGAACCAATAAAAGCATTTTAATGAACTTTTTCTTTTTCCAACATTATCAGAGATTTCCCAGACTGTATTGAAACTGAATGGTCTACTAAATAAAGATGCCTATAAAGTTTAAAATAGTATGAAATTGCTTAAACAGAACCTCACTGAGCAAGGAAGGCAGGGTAGAATTTGAACATGAATTGATGTGTTACTTTCAAGAGATATTTTTTTTCTGCTTTAGTAGCTTCATCATCACTTCTTTAGCAGTGTTCAAAATTGACACTTCTGAAAAGCAATACTTATCAATGACAGAATTTTTATGAGTTGTTCGGTATATTCCTCGACTAGTTAGATGTAGCCAAGACTGTCTAAAGATGATATAAGCATCAACACAGATTCTTTAGAGTTCATTTCCACTGGAGCTGTTCAATGGCTAATTGGAAACAGACGCAGGAGTTCATTATTTTCTTCTCAGCTATCTACTAGTGCACATGACCACCCCCATTGAAAATTTTCTAAATAGGAAGTTTTGCTCCTACTTACCAGTTTGCTGAAGGGTTCGATGTAATCTGCCTCAGCAATATCCATCCACACTATGTTAATAAAACTATGGCCATATTAAAAATCATCTCATCTTTCTCCCTCTCTTTTCTGCATATGTATTTGCGTGTGTGTGTGTATTACATGTGCCCATGAAAACACACACAAACCTATACATTTGTGTGTTATATACACTCATATCTACAGAACAGGAATAAATATATTTAAATTATTTTCTTTTATGATGTAGACATAACAGGTACACAAACATAAACCAGATTATAATTGTACTACACATCACCAATGTACTTAACTCAGGAACTTTTCATGAATTAAAGTTTACTAAAACCACCTATCAATAGAGTTTTTAATCAAAAGGTTCTTTCCCAGATACTAGACAGATGAGTTGTTTAATAATTCAGTGGACCTATAATAAATAGGTTCAAATCCCACACTGTGGTGAAGTTTCATTAATTTGTTTCTGCTTGTATTGAGCTCAAAGTACCCGAAGTTCTTGTAACATAATGGCACACTGACAGGGAAGGGACGGTTCAGGAAGGAAAGGAAATTACATTATTATTTTTAGGAAGTTTCATCATTCCCACTGGAGCTGAAGCACATTATAATTGTACTCAAATGCACATAACAATGTAATTCATTTTTCAGAGCATTAATAACCTGAAAGTATCAATAAGCCTCATAATAACAGGTTAAAATTCATTGCTCTTCTTATCATCAAATGAAAATTGCATCAATTTTCAGTAGATATACTATTTCTTTGATGCTTCATGCCTGTTACACTGTTCATATTGTGTTACATACAGTAACTTAACACAATATGACTTTTTAAACTGGATGTGGCTCACATTTGAAATACTGACTGGAGGAATAATGTGGGGTGACATGGATAGAATGAAGGATTTTGATTCTGTTTTTGAACTCTACATTTTTGGCTATTAGTCAAATCCTAAAGATAAAATTGTATTTGCTCATCATCACTGCTTCGAAGTTTAAAGGATATCTGTGCATACATAAACTTCATTTAATGTGAAAGAAAGGTTTAATTGCATTCTGCATTTCTCAGTTAAGCTGAAAATTGGTGCTATTAATGATGCTGACACGCAGGGGCCAGGAACCTGAGTCTATGAAGCATTTTCACACTATAGGCATTCTCTCCCTTGAGGGTGTCTCTAGGAACCTTTTATAGGAGCTGATAAAGCACCAGATGTCTGAGGTGTTCAAATACCATACTGAGAAGAGCCATACAGTACTCTGATAGACATTTTGAATAGTAAAGCTTTGTATCAATATCTCTTACTGCTACTTATGACCATCCTAATTCCACATTTCATTACACTGTTCCGAAGCAGTGGAATCTAGCTTAGATATTTGTACGTTTATAGCTGAGATCAAATTGTTCTCTTGTATGATTGACACACAGAAGTGAAGAAAAACCTAGAGACAAAACAAACAAGTTTGAAAGCTATAACTGAACTTAAGTATACCATCTCCTAATCATCCTTGTTTTGTTATGTTACCTTAGATATTAAGTACAACTTATGTTAAAATTGAATCCATATTACATTGTTTTTGTTTTACTTTTTGATACTTTTTGCCTGTATATAGCTATTGAATGAAATTGTTTATAAAACTCCATTATCTGTAAAATGTGGCAGGGAGAAGCAGAGGATGATCAACATACCTAGTTATTCCCTTTGGCTAGGTCTCAGAACATGAGTGGAATTTTCTTGGTGTCTAAATATTAAACATTGATTTTTTTCTCTCTCTTCTTGTTTAGTTTCCAGTAAATTGAAATTTAATGTATAGTCTCTGAAACTAAACTGCTACACTATCCGTTCTGCAGTCTCCAGCTGTGCTTCAGGCAGATGGACAGTCACTAGCAGTTTTGAGTATGAGAGTTTGTTTTTTCAATGTATTTCATAGGTCATTTTTTGAGAAGGAAGGTAAGACTACCAATATTAGTGATTGATAGTAAATCCAGAGCATTCAGAAAATTTTGTAAAACACACAACCATGGCAGGGAATGCATGTTTTAAATGTTACATACATGAAGAAATTAACATGGACAAATTGTATAAATGTCATCTTTAAGAGTTCGGGGAGTAGATTGGGTCATTTATAGAATTAAGTTTTACGAGTCTCTTAAGTAAGTGCTAGGTATGACATCAGAGAAATATTTCAATATGTCCTTTAGCACCTTGAGGAAAAATGCAGGCAGCAAAAGTTCATAAGCAAGAAATCATATTTAATTTACCTGCTATCAAAGAAAATTTGACAATTTGCTACAAAAGGTAGGTTAACGCAGTAGACATAATAGGCACTGTTTAATTCCTCTGACTTCAGTAAAGTTCTAACCTATCTAAGGTGAATTTGAAATATTTTTCAAGAAATCACAAGAAATGTGGTGTGTATAGCAGTCAGTAGAATGAGAGCTTGAAATAAATAATAATAATAATTAATCACATTATCTTTGATTAGGATTGATCTTTGACTAGATTTTTTTACTTTGGACTGCAGCATTACTAATGATCTATAAAACCCAATGCTGTTCAGATCTGATTAACATCCTCATGAAGACATCATAAGGAAGTAATACTAGTAGAGTGGAGTAAATTACATAAGGTGTAGTATCTTTCATTTTGAGGAACATAATTTAGAATATCATCATCCAGATACCATGCACAACGTTATTTGTTTGTTTCTGTCACACTGTAGGAAACAGATTCTGCTCTCTTTTATACCAGATTTGAGCAGGGAAAGATGTGAAACAGCATTTTTGCTCCAGATAATTTCTGAATAAATTTCTTGTCTGACTATATTTTTTGTCTGATAAATTTACAATATGGTCATTGACTGGAGAACTTCAAGTACTGAGTACTGGAAAAAAAAAGAAAAAAGAGTTAAATATACATCATCTTGGTCAAATAAAATTTAGAAGGGGTTATAAACAAAAGTTAGAAGAGGCTATTATGACAGGTCTATGGATAAGGGAGGCAACAATGCCAACCAGGGCGATGTAGAAAGGAGAGGAAGAAGGTTTATTGAAAATTACTGATCAAATAAATAAAATAATAAAACAATATCCTCAGATAAGTTTGCCAAACTAAAGCCAAATGTGGAGAGAAGATCATAAATGTAATATGAAGACATAATCTGTGATGGCAGAGAGCTGGACTAATGGCACAGTATATCTTTCTGAACTTTAGATTTTATGATTCTGTGATCTTTTATAGCCTAAAAGAGATTGGGCTAAATATCTTCCTCCTGAGACTACTGGAAAGATTAAAGTGGTGATACTGGAAATTCCTGAAAGAGTCTGAAAAATTTACTGCTATTGGTATAACTTCTCACAGTGAGAAGCCCAAACAACAATTAGTAATAATTCTAGCTCATAAAGTTTATTTCACATATACTTTTACATACGTATATTATTATTCTTACATATTTCATTTATTGTGTCTATAATCTCTATAATCAGAAAGACTCCAAAACCGGAAGCTGGCAGGCATTTTAACTTCTTCTGTGATTGCCAGATTCCAAATAATTTTTGGAGATTTGGGCTCTATGCTTCTGTTTCAGTTATAAAAGCTTTGGAATCATAGAAGTTGAATGCTAAAGTCTTTCCTATACCAGTAATTAAAGAGGTTGACCTTATATCTGTATGTATCTATTCATTCGTCATTTTAGCAGATATATTACAAAGAACAGGTTATACTTGGTATCTTGCAGGTATCCTTATCAGACAACTTTATCAGAGATGAGCTAAAAATCTAAACCAGCAATAATAGTATCACAAGGTCAGTAAATAAGAATGTCAAAAAGTAGTGTGCATTCTTAGCTTCTTTATTGCCACTGCTTTCAGATACCTCTATGATCTTCTACACATACTGCCTAACAAAAAGGATGGAAGTTTTCATCTGTAAAGAAATAAATTGATTCAGGAATCAATTCAAAGAATTTGTGCATCTACTTCTAGTGGTCCATAGTAATAAATAAACAGATGTAGCATTTCAATGGAAAGTAGTGTGTTTGAAATTAAAGTAGTCAAGGACCATCAGCTACCAGGCTAAGTCTGTAAAAATATTCCATTCTGTGCTGAGAATGCACTTACAGAAGCATCACCCCAACTTAGTGCTTCATTACAGGCAAGAAGTAATATCATTGTCCACTGGTGCTAAGCTTTCAAAGTAACAAAGTACCACATCAGAAGAAAACTGATGTGGATTAGAGCACTCCACTGATCAGAAGACTAATGCAGGTGAATTTTAATGTCTCCGGCTTCATCAGTAATGCAGTAATTAGCTGTGGCCAGGGGGGCTAATGCTAACATGATGAACTTATCTTCAGGCATAAGCTTGCATGTTGGTGTCTGTCTGCTGACTACTCAGTACTCAGCAGAAGTCATCAGCTGTTCTGCCAGGATCATCAGCTACTCAGGTTCATTGCCGCAATTAGTAGCGGCCATGTTGTTAAGAAAGCTCGACCAACACACAGACAAGGCCAATTGATACAATCATTTATGTGGCTTTAGTGGTCTTTTGTCAGGTAGAAAAATTACTGTCACAGCAATAGTTCACATTGTTCCCTGGAGTAAGTTTTGGTGTCACTTATCGTACACTCTCTTCTCCCTCTAAAAGTTAGGAATCTGGTTCAAATTTGTCTATCTAGGCTTCCTCTTGAATCATAGGAGTTGCTTCTCAGAAATAATTAATCAACAATGGTCTGTAAGACTCTCTGAAAAAATGAGTTGCCCCTTGGGAAATGCTTCTCTCTTCCTGTTGACTAAAGAGCAAGACAGCCTAGATAACCTAGACCTGACGCTGCATACCCAAACTTTTAGAGGCCTGTGTTACTTGAGTTATGACTGTAAGGTCAAGAGCAACATCAATATAAAACTGAACTAATAATAAAATTTGTGGGCTCTGATGACTCCTGGGTTAGCAAGTACCTGTCTGCAGTGCTCGTCACTGGAAATTTGTTAGGTCTTATGGCATTATGTGGCTCTAGACCTTTTACAGGTTAAGGATCCCATCATTTCTGGTACAACGCTATTCATCATGCATATTTTGCAGATTGCACAGAAATCACTATGAAGTCATTCAATAACTGCTTTTTAGGCAACAAGTTCTGTGCTATAAGAGTGTGACATTCTTTTGCTATATTTTCCTATCCCAGACTAAATCTATCTATTTAGACACTTCTAAACTGCTAAAACATGTGATGAGAATATGTTAACTAGAGATAGTAAAAGAGGGTTGGACAGATCTATGTAAGAATATTTTAATCATGTTACCTTGTACCTGACTCTACAAATGAGTCAAGTAATTGGGCCAAGTTCATAATTGTTATAAAGCCAAACATTTAATTTTTCCTTTAATATTTGTACATTGGTTAAGGTCCTGGAGGCTGTATGAGTAACAGCATGAGAACAGAAAGCATTTACACTGCTGCTGCTGGGTCTGACTAACTGGAAAAGGAGGAAAGATAGCTACTCATGTTCCCTTAGTACGGTGCCATTCTTTCAGCTTTCATGACCAAAGTGACCTGATCTATGTGATTAAAAGGAATTTCTGTAACGTCTTGTTTCTATAACAGTAAAATAAAAGAGTAAGCGAAGAAGTAAGAATAATTACCAGAACTCGGGAAAACAAGGCTTGATATGATGGCCTGATATATAAAGCTTAGGAGGAAAGCATAGCCCAGTATAGACACTGAAATGAACTAAAAAAAAAAGAGTTACAGCCCCACTTCTCCAAAATAGCCCTGGTAGTGTGCTCCAACAGAAAATATATATCTACATTTGCAGTATAACTATAGAATCAGAAGAATCCACTGCATCCAGCTACACCATCATTCTTCTGTCTATTCTAACCTTAGACTATAGGGAAGACCGTGATGTGCCCTACTATGATCAGCATCTAAATACAACAGAACTGACCTTTAATCATGTTAAACGTGAAGTGTGAAAGAGCTTAATGCGTAACATGGGGAAAGATTAATTTGGAAATTTCCACTGCTACAGGAAAAGGCCAGGCTCAGAGCAAACCATAAACTCTGCAGAATAATACAGAGTGATATGCTGCAAAATGCCAAATATCATATTGAGCATGTACAGTATAATGAGAGGAATTAGGTCAGGAGAAGGGGGGTAGGTAATTAATTTTTTATCTCAGTGAAGAATTTGTGAGACTGTATTTGAGTACTTTACAGTGTTTTGGGCTTCAAAATACAAAAAGATTTTGCTGAATTGGAAAGAATCCAAAAAAAGGATAACAAAAGTGATAAAAAAAGTTTATTAAGAAAAGAGAATTTGCAAAGCCTGGGGAAAGTAGGACTAAGGCACAACATGAAAGTTAATTCTAAATACCTGCAGGGGATTAACAAAAAAAAGTGACTGGGGGTGGAGTAGGAACAGAAAATGTATTTCAGCAATCAGTTCAGGTACAAGAAAAATAATTACCTCAAATTAACTTTGCAAAAAGGAAGAAAAAAAGTATCTGTGTGCAGTTTGTAGTCAGTCTTATACAAATCGGTTCATTGACTTTCCAAGTAGGGAAACTTGCGGTGCATATAGTACAAAAGGATGTGGTCAAAAGCCTTTTATTTGTCAATGGCCAGTGTGAGTAAGGGCATAGTTTTCTCCTGTTTCTGGAACTCTGAATATGGGCTAAAAAATCTGTTGCTTTTTCTTCCTTTTCTTTTTTTTTTCCTTATAAGAAACACCCAACTGCTAACATTGAATATATGCTGAATGTCTGAGCAGAGAAATTATAAATGAATAAAAGTGTATGGAACTACTAACTAATTCATTCACGCATATTTCACCAGGAAGGCAAAGAGTTGATTCTAACTTGCATTCATCCCGAGTGTTCTTAAAATTTCTGAACAGTATTTCAGTATCAAACTAGTTACTATCTAACTACTGACTCTTTTCCACTATTAAAAACAACAACAACAACAACAACAACAACAACAAAAGGAAGCTAAATTCAGGTAGAAACACAACCAGGTCTGTGCACTTACACATATGCATGCTTCCTCAGTTATCATATGCCTTGTATATTATATACATATAGGCGAAGACATGTTAGCGAAAGAAAACTAGAAAACAGTGATAGGAGTCAATTTTTAGGTAGGTCTTGAATACCTACTGCATGTGCCCAAATGCAAAATTGTAAGAAGAAAAATGCGTTGCTTTTTTTTTTTTTTTTCAATACACTTCAATACACTTTAATTATAATTACACCCTCTGCAGTGGAAATGTATGAGACTGCTCAACAAATGTCAAAGCAAACTGAGTCTTCATGAAGCTTGAAGAATCTCTGAAATTCCCTATTCTTTGTGTTAACAAGAATCTAAAAGTTGATCTTATTAGCTGCACTTGATAGCATACACATTAACAAAATGTTGCAAAAGATAATGTTTTCCTATACTAATAAAACGACATTTTTAAAAATCATAACTGTGAGATCTTTGGTTTGTGGTTTTTGACTCCTTGCATTTTCTTCACTTTGCATTTATTTTAAAGTGAATTTTGATTTCTTTGTTGTTGTTCATCAGTAAAAAGCTGTGATAAGCACCCAAAATCACAACAACTTTTGTTGGAAAAACATACAAAGTGAAACAAAAAACTGCATAATGAAAATACATTGATCTGTATGTAATCAGAAAGTGCAAATTATTCTCCTATGAGTAAGGATACTTTAGTAGCTGGCTCCTGATCTCCTAAGCAGTAAAAGAATTTTTAACTGTATGATTTCTCTGGACTATAATGGGAACTGTGTGGCTTAATTCCCAGGCACCACTTCAAAATTTTGAGGGCTAATTATCAACTTCAGTATTCTGCTTTACATGTTTAATTATATACAGCAGATACATGAATATATTGCAGATCTGACAAATGGTGAGAGCAATACAGTTTTAGTTGCTGGAAATATGCTTTTGGCACTAAGCAGATAATATTTATAACAATAAAACGAAATATACATTCCAGTTTTAAATTTAACCATGTTTATTAAGGATAAAGGAATTTCTGTGAAATTCTGTGAAAAGGATGAAAGAACTCCCTGCTCTGGAGTGTACATTTAAATTTCACATCACGTCACCTCCAGCTAATTGTTAAACTGGGTCAGAGAATTCTGATCCATTATGTTAACTCTTCATTGAGAATTTGGTACCTTCCTGAGTTACATACCTAACCTCAGTTCAGGAATGAATGTACAAATTAATTTGACTAGTTCCAGTTAAATGACATTCTGCAGTAAGATTGTTTGTGGTTGATATGGACTTTTCCTGGATCTTTTTGTATTTTCTCTTCTTAATGAAAGGGGAAAAATGAAATCTTGTATCTTTCTAAAATCTATTTCTGAGGAAAAGCAATCAAATGTAATTTCTTAGGTTTCCTAGCACTTACAGAAAATTGTCTATGTGAAATGAGTCCAACAGCTTTAAGCCAACATACACATCTGGATAAACCTTTTGTGTGGCAGTATAAGACTGCCACAGCACAGATACAAATCTCTGTTCACCTAGAAAAGCCCACAGAATTGCAGGCTCTGTGCTGCAGTTGTTCTGTTACTTTCATTTATCATTTCAAGCTGTGTTATTTTGATGGCTTTTCAGTTTCAGGACTACCAGTGCTGATGCAGAGATAATGAAATACTGAAAGCATCAAAAACCAGGCATGTCTGTAACTGGTAATGGGCATCCTTCCTCAGTTTATTAACTCCAGCTGTGCTGTTTGACAGTTTTTGTGGAGAAGTACAGCACAATGTGAGAATACTGAACAGGGAATGAAGAAGCTAGTGTCAAGAAATAAACTGCATCACACACAATCCCTACAAATAGACTTGCAGAATGTCGAAATCATCATCTTTTCAAAACCACGATCTCTGTCTTCAACAGGACATAAAGTGACCAATATAGAGACCTTCAGTGCAATTCTCAGAGTACAGAACTTCTATCACAGTGCAGCTATTTTCTGATATGAAATGTGTTGCCAACGCCTTGCATATAGTTAGTAAAGAATATACATGAAAGTATCTAGTCTTTGTTAATATAATAATAAGATTAAGTAGGACTTAAGATTAGATAAGTAAATGGTAGCATCACTTCCGAGGAACTCAACAAAACACTTGGGATTGTTATAATTAAAATTTTGTCCGGAACAACATGTTGAGGTTATCATATAGAGCACTGAGAAGGACCATTGAGAAGAAAACAGGGGCCACATAATGCTGCAGATCTTCTTGCTTCTTATTGGTGGTTACTCTTACTTTTTAGGATTTTTAAGTGTCTGAACATGAACTAGGAAGCTTTGGAAAACCTGCTTTTTAATATGTGCACTGAGTGCGAGTATTGCATGGTGTGTTCTCAAAAGTATAAGTTGACTTAAGATATGCCACAAAGGCCCATTCTGTGTGAGCTCCTGTGAATGGGCCCCACAGGTACCTATGGGTGTGGACGGAGAAGTACTTACCAGAAAACAGCAGACCAAAGAGAGCAAAAGTATTTGCTAGGAGGTACTACTTGAATGTCTCACCAGAAGTGACAAGCTCTGGAGCCTAGTGGCTCTGCTGAATCCGAAAAAACTGTTAAACTCAGGACACTAAGTGTCTGTTCAAGGCCACCAGCACACACTAGCACCACACTGTATAACCCACATTCATTCCTACAGGTTTATATATACATCTGAAACAAAGAACCTTTGGGGGACTTTATCCTCACCTATCAATGAGTCATTGGCAAGTCAGTATGACCATCTCCTTCTTGGTAGAGAGCTGAGTTTGGCCTTCCAGCTGCTACTGCAGCTGCATAACTATGAGTTTGTGTGAGGAAATAATTAAATGAACCATGTCAATACTTATCTGCTGTTAATAATAAAAACTTAATTAATAAGTGTTATAATAAATTGGTTGTGATCTGTGTCTTTCCTAAGTTAGTCTCCTACCACAAGGATTTACAGCATTCAAACCCTGTGGTAAGCAGCCAGTGAAGGCAAGTGAAGCCTCCCACCAGTTCCAGTGGGTACAGCTAAAGCACGCGGTGCCCTTCAAGAAGTGTTCTCCTCTCCCAAGGCTGATATTTGTATCTAGTGTAAAGGCTCCAATTAACTGATAAAAATGTCCTGTTGTTAACAAAGGGTGCCATGTACCTGCTGGCTTCACAGGAAAGCGGTGGTGGTGGTGGGGAAGGCAAAGGGAAGGAAGAATGCAGAACTACTTTGAATGAAGAAATGAATGTATCTGGTTTTTTATTACTGATAATTTCTATAAACTGTTTTACAACAGCATCAAACAGAGTGAGATTGCAATATTACTGCCGTTACCTACCTCTCTTACCTGAAGGTGCTTTGATGTTAAGGCCAATGTAATTGATAGACTGGAATCTGCAGTTGTCACAGTACGAGGCTGCTTTCACTCACACCCTGGGGTTTTCTGGCACTAGCTCTCCCTACCAGCAACTTTGCAGGCTGACATTTCCTTTTCAAGTGAGAGGCTTGAAATTTTTTGCTGTTATGGCAGCTTGTCAAAAAATAGGGAGGTGCCCAGCAGCCTGGTCATAAACCTAAGGAATGGGTGCAGGTGAAGGTTACAAGAGAGGAAATCGTGTTTTGTAAAACATTCAAAAGGCATTGCCAAACCTGCTTGCAAGACGTAAAATAACACAAATTAGTAAAACACGCAGTTTGGCTATGCCATAGCTGAAATGGAGGTTCAAAAGAGGGTCTATTGGCTGGTTTTAGATGGCTTTCAATTACAAGCTAATGAATGTCTCCATAAAATGGTATGTGTGTGTATGTGTATATAAAATACAAGCATGTCTGTATAACTAAATGATAAGAAAAGTATGTGGGGGGTATTGGATATAGATATAGAGGATGGCAGAAACATCAGCATATGCTTTTATCTCTTTGGAAAGGAGTGAGTGTGGCAGCATGCCAACTGTAAGACCCCAGGACACGGCAGCCCTGCCGACTCCTGGATGGTGACTGCTGCTGAATTGTAGGCACTTGCTGCCAGGATCATTCTAGCTCAACCCGCAGACTGTGTTTTCTTGGAAATGTCATACAGGCCCAGTATTTGAGCAAGTCATGTCTTTCTGGAAAGCCCATATTCTTCTGTCAAAGAAAAAGAAAAAAGGAAATTATTTTTTTTTCCTGACACTAAACAAGATCACAAGTTAGAGTTCATTAGCCTTTTACATCTTCCTTAATTGGCTGGAAGGCTTGAGAGAGCCAAGAGTCAAAGTGCTGGATGTATGCCTACTGCTTAATGGCAGTTCTATTTTGTTAAAGGGATGCTACTATCTCATCACAGTACTTCTTTCCAGTACTAGGACTGACATTTAGGAGAAGTATTATTAAAAAACAATCTATCTGCCTGTGTCATGGATAACATCTGGGAGTAAACTCTCTATAAGTGGCCAAATACTACTACTATGTGACAAGGAGAATCACAAATGTGGTTACAATCTTTCTCTTGTGTTTGTTACTAATAGATAGCCTTTATGACATATTATAAATTTCAGTAAAAGTAAGACTAGCAAAAGACTGGGCTTCAATCTAAGTCTCAACTGAACCCTTATGTTAAAAATGGGTGCAAAACAAATGCTTGGAAAATCACCTAGCGTCAGAATATAATATTGGGTATAATTTAGCTCAAGACTGGCATGTGTATAAACATACCAATTACAGCAGAACTGGTGTGTATCAGAAAAGCCCAGTGTCTAAAAGCTGAGAATGTGGCCATTTATCCTGATGGTTTGAGAAGCTTTAATTTTCTGACTGCTTTGCTTTGGTCTTTGTAGTGCCCGAAAGCATGTTTTCATTCTCACTGGTGTCAGTGACACCTTGATGAGTCTGGAACCGCAAGGCAGAAATGGCAGTACAGTCCTTGATGCACTGCTCAGGAGACTCATTTCTGAGCTGGCCTGGGAGGAAGTCTTATGCCAATCATCTGCCTGAAGCACCAGGTAGCCCTGGGCACTCCTCCTGAGGCTAGCAGTACAGAGGTAAATTCAGCCTGCAATTTTTGAAAAACAACACCCAAAGGAAATAGAGATGCTCCAGTTTATCTCAAAAGATCAATTAGTCACTTTGGTGCTTAAAATCTGCTCAGTGGATTGAGCCTCTTTAGATTCTGGGGGATGGAGTATGGGGCGGGGGAGTCTGGTGGGATTTTCAGCATCACTTAAAGTTGGCCTAACACTGCTCTGATATGAATGGCTTGTTACCCTTGACCCAATATCTGCTTTTCTTGTGCTCTGTTATCCCCTTTGTCAGTCATTTCTATGGGCTTTTTCCTCACATGTATATGCACAGGACATTTTTGCTCGAAGGTTTTAGTTTTCTCTCATGTTTTACCTGATACCAGTTTAATCTTTTTGATCCATATTATTACAATACTCTGCAAAAGAAATAATAATGCACTGACTGTTTTGAAGCTGCCCACTTTGAACATAGAAAACTAAATGCCTGAGTTTGATAGAGAAAAAAGTTCTATAGAAATGAAACGAAAAACTTTTCTTAACTACCCACACAATGGCTTACTCAAGCCAGTGATATCACGTTTCTTTCTTTCATCACCTTTAAATGCCTGCACAAAGGAGAAAAAAAGAAAGCTAAAACATATATTACATAGTCGTGCTCCACTTGCAAAATACAAGTCTTGATTCAAAGCCTGGCAAATGTGTTAAGGAATCTTTTGTTGTTTAAGACACTCATACATCATGCAGCATATCACCTTACTCTTCAGCAATCACCTTCTCTACTCAAAGATAGTACTTTGACTATGAAAAATGTATGTGTTTTTCTTTGTCTTGGATTCTCACTTTTAAATGGTGCATGATAAAGTGTGGCAAATAGTCTTTTACCATTGTAAATCTACTGAACCAAAATATATTGCACTTGTCCTTCAGAAGTCAATATATACAACTGGGTTCACTATAGTGGTAATGACCCACCCCAATTTTCAATATTCTTAGCATTATATAAATCTTAGCAAAAGCTTACAGTGAATTACTTTGACTTTCAGTACCATGGAGGCTTTAGATGTGTCAGGAATACACAAAACACCTTGCCACAAATCAGAAGTAATCCTTAATAAGAAAACAAGCAATTTTTTTTCTTCTAAGAAGGAGATACTTTGAGTGAACATTAGACTTTATTTCCAGCATCTCTTTTCTGATCATCAGCTAAATGTACCTTAGTCCATCAGGATATAAATGAAGAAATAATTCACTAGACTATTTGACTTAACAGTCCTGGAATTCAGGGAGCTAATCCAGTTTACACCAGCTATGTCCTCATCCTATATATGAAGATATAAATGCAAAATCCTTAAGTGATGTAGGATTTTGGCATACATTTTTCTGAAAGAAACATGCTATGCTGTTAAGTAAGATATTTTTCATCATTCCTTCTATTTACGTTGACCCAGCTCTGGGTATTTAAGGTGTTGGTCTAAGCTCTTCAATTCCAGCTTTGCAAAAAGGATCTTTCCAGATAGCAAAGAAAAGAAAGACTTTTCTCCCATATTAACAGCTTAAAGTTATTTTTGCCATACTAGTTCCAATTAGTTTTTTTTCCTTCTGATGAGTTGTTCTATTTATCAGTGAATGTTCAAATGAGAAGAGGAAAAAATTGAAAAGCAATAATCACAAAAATACAGTCAAAAGAAGCTAAAATATATGCTGACTTCTCTTCACGGAAAGCAGGCATTTGCATTTCTCTGAATAGCAGATGTAAAGCCTGTGTTACCAACAAATACTTTTAGTATTGTAGACAGTGGTCAGCCCTGTCTTATATCCTTTTGTAATTAAAGGAAATTGGAACTGCAGTAATTGACTGTATCTGTTGCCTAAAATTATATCAATGGCTCTGATCTAATTTAAACAAACTCTACTGACTGCACTGCCATTAGCAGTGGAATTAGCAGTGCCATGTGCATGTGGAAGGATTATGAGCAGTTTATGTTTGGTTGAATTTTAGCTAGGTGCTTGCTGGATTAACTTATTTATTTACCGACCTGGCAATTAATAGCTGAGTTTCGTGTAAGCTTTCTGTTTCAAAGTTATGGCCATTTTACAAATGGTAAGTATTTTCTGACAGTAGTTTTTCACAAAACTAACTGCTCTTTGTGAATCACTGAAAGCTATGCTGCTTCTGACTGATGAGATAGAGACTTGCCTAGAAATTTATTAGAACTTTAACAGGGAAAATGACTCATGGACTACACTTTTGGACAGACCTGTGAAATTCTCAATATGAAAGTAAAAAGAAGTTGGAGACTATGAAAAAAACTATCTAGCTGGAGTAACAACAATAATAAAAATATTCTGTATTCCTCTAATTAGAAAGTAGACAGCTGAAACCAGAAAAATCTAGCCAGGTAGGAAAATCAGTTAGAGGCATTCTCTGTCTCCTCCTATCTGATTCTAATGGGCATACCCTAATTATCAGTAATTATATTGAAAATATTTACCTGTCTAGGTCTCTAGGCAGTATATATATGCAAAGGATGGATGAAGAATTCTAACTACTCGGTTTTGTTCTGCAAATGCTGCTCATAATCATGAAGCTGAGCCCAATACTAATTTTTTGAAGGAAAGAAAAGATGAGGCAAGCAAAATAGAATGGACAAGGGAAAAAAGACAAATAAAAAAAAAAAAAGACAAATAAAAAAAACCCAAACAACAAAAAAACCTCAAAATGTTTAACAGCCAAAACCCCCTCACCTCAAACCAACAATTACAAAGAAGACAGAAAAAAGAAACAATAAAAATAAAAATAGTGAAATGAGAAAAGTACGCAAAATGTGTTCTCAGTGCTCAAAGACTTCAATGAAGAAATGTGACAAGGAAATGCATTGTCTCTTGCAATTCTCCTTGAGAGAACTGTATAGGAAGAAAACCCACTTTTAGTGAAGTTGTTTCCTGAAATCAGGCTTTTGGCAGCTCATGTGGACTCTGGATTACCTAACTGGGTCTTCACCAGGTAAATCCTATGCTTTTGTGGAGTCTTCCTATACCTGAAAGTAAGAGAGTCTCTTTGCATACTTAATGAAATCAGTTTGCTGTCCTCTGCTGGTCTTTCTAAAATTGCTGAAGGAAGTATTACTATTTTAAATACCTCTTTTCATCCATATTTCCTTATTTTAGTGCTGCTCAAATAATATTTACCACAAGTCTTTTTCTGTTTCCTGGAAGCTAACTTTCTTGTGGACTGATCATCCACAAGATGCAGTAGCACATATTTTATAACATCCTCAGTTGCCAGCATCCAAAATCAACATGAAGATATGTGACAGCTGACCATAATAAGTAATACCTCTATGGTGGTGTGAAAGTCACCAGAACTGATGAGTTGCATATATTTAATCAAAGATGAATGTAGGGTACTTTCTGATTATATGAACGACAGGAACTGGACTTGCAATTTTTAAGTTAAACTTTTGTATACAGGCACAGTGAGGCTAGACTTAAACTTCCAAAAAGGGTCTGAGTCTTTCTAATAAAAATGCCTTATTATTATCTCTCAGAAGAACACGCAAGAAGACAAAGCAATAGTAATCTCCGTCACAATGGTAATCTGCAATCGGATCATGGGTTTGATTTAGAGTCTTTGTCCATGTTATGCACAAATCCAGCTAAAATAGCTACACTTGCAAACAGCACTTCTTAGTCTTCCACACTAATATGGTCCCCAGATTTTTGCTACTAGTATAACACTCTTCTCTCATGATATAACACACTGTAAAAAACAAATAATAATTGGTTTTCAGTGGCTGCACTATTTGTATGGTTCCATAAAACTTCCTTAAAATTTAAGCTTTAATTCAACAATCAAAGTTTTTGAGGTTTTAATTGATGATAGTAGAAAGAAGTGAACAACAAAACCCAGAAAAAAAGGGCAATGGTTTGTCCCTAAAAACATGTTTTCAGAAAAAAAAAAAAAAAACAAAAAGAGAAATGTGATGCATAGTTTTTGACGTTTTCACAGATGGTTAAGGTTGGAAGGGACCTCTGGAGGTCATCTGGTCCAACCACTCCCCACTCAAGCAGGGCCACCTAGAGCCACTTGCTTAGGATCAGACAGCTTTTGAATATCTTCAAGGATGGAGGTTCCATGACACCCCTGGGCAACTTGTTCCAGTGCTCAGTCACCCTCACAGTGAAAAATGTGTTTTCTGGCAATTAATCCGAGTTGTAATATCAAGGTATAAGACCTGGAAATTCCACACTTGCTCACTCATCCTTAACTCTTCTCTTTCATGCATTATCTTTGGCACTGAACAAAACGGGTGTTCTGGGGCAAAAAAACCCAAAAGCCTACATGTGATCCTGCATCATAAAGATTATGAGCAAGGGTAACAAAAAGAGGTACAAAGAAATTTGGTGCTTTGAGACTCTCTGAGCTGAGACAGTTTGAATGCTCAGTTTTGTAACATAAGTAGCAGTAATGTAAGATTTTTATTGCAAATTTTAAGAAATTGTCAAGCATGTTATGGCAAACTCTATTCCCATCCATCAATGGCAGGGCTTGAACTCTGACTTTCAGAATGGTGAAATATTGCCAGAGTTTGTTATGTTAACAGAAGACAAAATAGAATGAAAAAACACATTACAGAGCCATGATTCTCTTGTATCAGATGGAAGGTATTAAACAATCCTAAGAAATTATCAAGTAGGAATTAAGTGAGGAGCCACTACCAGAAATACACTAACTGTCGGAAGCACTGAATCTATCTATCTGTGTCTGTCTGTCTGTCTGTCTATCTATCTATCTTTATATCTTCATTTCAGTTTTCTAAGACTTAAAGTCTTGATGGCTTTTACATAATACTCATGTGGGAGAGCATTATGAAGAAATATACTCCTCCTTGCAATTTCTGAAGCTGTTGGCCAATTTCCACCAAATTTTTCAAAGGAAAGGCTTTAATAATGTCATACGTTACTAGGCACCTGAGAATCCTAACAGAAGGTAGTATCTGCACAAAGCACAGCAACTAAGCAGCGGATTTCTGGATGCCGGTATACCTATTTATATTTTATTGCACAGAGGAACAGAGGATATAATTCTTTCTTGTACATGGTAGATAGGGTAATTCACAAATGAACTCAGAAAAAACATTATCCCTTATGCTCCAGTGAATAAGCCAACTAGTCATTGCCACAGGTTAGGAATAAACATCTATTTAATTCTGTTGCTGTCTCAAGTCATCTGAAATGCTCAAGGCAGTTCATTCTTAACAGCTTAACTTCACAAGGGTGAGTATCAATGTGACTGAGGCTTCCAAATGGCTTTGGCAATGTGGACATAAGTATGAAGTGCTTTTTTGGTCATCTGTTGGAACACCTGGCATAGGCCACTGTTAGAAATATGATACTGGATGAGATGGGCCAGTGGTCTTCGATGCAAGGTTTTCTTTTACGCCTTTCTTTCTTTTACTTAAGCATAGTCTGGAAATCTGACAAGACTACCAGTGGGAAGAAATTAAGTAACAAATAGAGTGCCAGGAACTTTAAAAACCATCTGTTTGTGCCATAAAAACACGAATAGCACAGAGAACCTTTACTTCTAAGCATTTATTAGATTGTGAAACACTATTTTGAGTAATAAACTGTTTGAAATTAACTAGTCACCATATGAACCATTTTATACTATTCAAGCCTCTTGATCAGCAATCTTGCCGTTCTGAATTGCCCTTTTATCTCATAATACTGTTCTTAGTTATCTTTAAATGGTATTTTACATCAGTTATACACATGGAATAAAGGAGACAGCACAGAGTATTTTATTACTATCTTAGTAAATACTAGCCAGTAGGATATACTAATCTTTGTACTAAATAAAATATTATTGAAGTCAGGTGTAATTTTCTGTACCATGGATAAGATAGAACATCTCAAACTAAGAAAGCTACTGTTTATCTCAAAAGTAACAACTGAAGCAGCAGCATCATATGCAAAATACATGTATGTGCCCAGAAGAATGTTAGGCATCATGACTAAGAAGCAATGATCCTAGTAACTCTGGGGTTAAAGGTGTGTTAACACATTTTCCTGTCCTTTACCAGATCCTAATGATAAACTCCATCTTCTTTCTAGCTTTTTGATCCACTAGGAGAGATTTAAGGAACAGAGGAGAAGTTGTGGCACTTGAGACATATATCATTCTCTTTGGGTTAAAACTGGTGTCCATTCATCACATTGACAGACATTTGGTCACACACCCATTACATGCTCCAAAGGACTGAATTTCTTTACTCTCCTTCCCCAGTTCTGGCATTTCTTCTATTCATACTGGAGCTTTGTTCACATTTCTCAAGCTCTCTTTTATTTGTTGATCCAGCTAAGAAAGAAAAACTAGTGTGTACAACATAAGTGGTTGGTTTCAAACTTGAATAACGACCAACAAGGTCTGGAGCTGAACAAATCTCTGAGGCTCTCAAGGATCTAAATATCTGCATGCAACACTGTCACGCTGTTTGAACAATCAACATGCTCACAAAATTGAGGTTGCATCACAAATGCTCTGTGAATCCAAAACAGCCAGTATAATTAAAAATCATAATATTTACACAGAATTATTCTACTATAGTCATAAACTTTAGCTGTAGCTCTCATCTTTTTTCAAATTGCCTTTGAACATATTAAGCAAATATCTATGGATCAATCATTAGTTAATCTGTCTAATACTTATTGAGAACAAATCCCAGCCTATGGAATTTTTATGTTCTGAGCAAATATTTATTTTGCACACACTTTTAGTTTCTGAAATCTTATGTATGGGCCTTGTACTCAGGGACCCAGTCATTGCATTTTGCTTTGGTTTTTTTTAAGCCTTGGGTAAAAGCATTTGCTATTAAGAGTGGCAGGAAATAAATAGGGAGAGGAAGGAATTTTTTAAACCATTTTTTTTCCTCTTCTCATATCGCACTCAAGAAAGGGAATTATGATTGGAACACAGATATAAATACTTGAATTCATTCCTGAAAGTAGAAAAAAAAAAGGAAGATCATACCCAGATGAGAATCACTTAACTTTATTCAGCTGCTCCCCATTAACTGTATAAATTGAAGGGGTAGACAAACAGTAGAGAAGAGGGTGTTTTCATGAAATAGTCCTAGGTTTTGTGAGAAAATTTGTCTTTTATGCCAAGAAAATAGTTAGCAATCTGCAAATATTTTACATAGTGTTTGGTCTTTTGTTTAAGTGTTTTTAATCTTAAGCCTTGCATATTCATAAGAAGACAAATAAGCATACCTGTCCTGTGTTTCTGAATCATCAGTGTCCAATCATTAATTCATTCTTGCAGATCCTTCAAGGCCCAGCTTCGAGCAGTAAACTAAGAGGAATGCAGGACAGATTCAGTACTAATAAAAGAAAAAGTAGAAGGTCTGACAAGCAACCATTACCTTGGAGGAATATATGAGCAAGAAAATTTTCTTAACAGCTTGGTATATGGACTTCAGGTCCAAAATACAAAAGGCAAACAGACATAGACATCCAGTGGTAGCAAAGACCGATAGACCCAATGTCTAAGTACCTTCAGCAGTATTGTGAAGACCTGGCAGTATGCTGTAGCTCAGAGATGGGAGAACAGGAATAGCAGTTCAGAGACAGAGAAGTCCCTGTGAGAAAACCCAAAGGATTTTAGCAGTGTCAGGATTTTTTCCTGGTTAGATAAAGATTTATGCATAGAAGACTCACGCCGATAGCCACTGGACACTTTTAAATAAAAGTGCTGCATCTGCAACACAAACACTTTGTGGTGCTTGTGAGAACAAATCTCTTTCATCTAGTCGCATCTCATCTGTTCTGCTTATCACCCACTTCCTAATCCCACCCAGATCTGTAGGTGACTACTGGGCTATTTGTCTCACCATAGGAAATGTGGACAGGCTGGTGTTTAGAAATATAAATAAAACATTCTTCACATGGGACTATCAGCTTGGAATAGTTATGATACAAACACCAGTGGAAAAAGACACAATATAGCAAAGTTGGCAGACGATAAGATTTTTAAGCACTACTAGTAAATATATCATAATCAGTGCATGTAACTGTGAAATGCATCCAAAAATTGTCTCACATGCTGCTTTTTTTTTGTGTGTGAGTGCAAAGCATAGTTGTTAGTCACCTTTCTTTAGATTCAGGGGATTACAATTTTCACTGTGGTCTGGGTGGACATACGTGTGCAAATGAGAGTAAACAGTTGGAAAAACAAAATTTGGAAAAACATTCACTAATGAAGAGAAGAAAATTAAGACATCCAAGATAAATTTCATCATACTGTGACTTTGAAAGTTTCTCTTTTCAGATTCTTCACAGGAATCCCATATTCTGACAGGAGTATTTAGGGTTCAATTACTTTAAAAAAGAAACCCAGCACAGCACCCAAAAGGTCAGATTCTCTTGTGAATCACTTTCAGTCGAGACAGTGTTATTGCCATCATGGGTGAATTTTGTGCTGGAAGTAACCGTGACATGTAGAGGTTTGCACACCTGTTTCGTTGTTGCCCATCTTCAACTTCTGAGCAGGGGAATAGCATCTTGGAGAAAAGGAAACTACATGCTGCTTCTGTATCCTTACCAGCCCACCCCAAAATCTCTCCTAACACAAAATACATTGATTACATTCTAAAGAACTAAAGAACATTTTTAATATGACCTTTTGCTCCCCAGACTCAACACCAATGCTCTGGATCCACAATGTTGTCATAGTGCTGCCTCCAACATTTCTTCAAATTCAATCAACACTCATGGTTTACTGCAATGTAATAAAGTCATTGCCACATACTAGTTGGACATCAGGAACAGATCTGTGCATGCTCTTTCAAGCTATTGTAGCTAGGAGGTAAAATGCAATAAATTAAACTTCTTTCATTAACTGTTCATTACATGGATCAGCTAAGGAATAGTCACTCATTAAACCACATTAACTCAGCACTGTGCTTGAGCCCTGTAAAAAAATCCCTTTGAATCTACTGCTGTAGTTCACTTTGTGCTAAATTTTAAAAACTCCTCAGACCATTCTGAGGAGGGGCTGAAACAAGATGCAATTGTCACCTCAATATTTCTTGGCAATAAGACCTCATCAGACCAGTATGCATTTCTATTTCTATTTGTTAAAATTTAGGAAAAAAAAAAATAGAACATCAATGGAATGCTGTGTTAAGGCCAAAGCGCAAAATCCTTGCTTTCCCATGCTTAAGCATGAGTAGAGGCTTGGTAGGTTTAGGGTCAAATTCAATGTGATTAAATGGAAAAAATATGAATCAAAAAGTACTGCAAAAGATCTGTTGATTACCTAATCCAGAATTGTAATGTGTCTGATGGAGGAAAGCTTCTAATCTGAACTCAGATTCTGTTCAAAGGAAAATTTGAGTCCATCTGGCTACTCTGGTTTTCAGATTTTAATGTGACCTGTTTGTAATCAAACTCTAAATCAGAAAAAACCTGATAACTTCTTGGTACAGAGCAGAGTCAAATGAAGTTCAAATATTTACTGTTTGCAAGCAAAGCATTAATGCAAATTAAATCATGTTCCTAGGATAAAGACAAATCCAAAAAAGGTTTTAATTGTTACAATTAGATTAAACGCTATTATTAAATATTTTATAATAAACAGAAAGCATTTCCAGTAAGAAGCAGGTAAATTTAAGCATTGTTTTTTTCAGTTCATATTACTGTTGTTTGCATGGGTGTATGTCACATCTGTGTTCCATTAATTTTATTTACCAGGAAGAGCAAATATTGCTCCTTTTTCTTTTTTCTTCCCCTTCTCCCCAGTTTGGAGGTCACCTTTTCCAAAGGTGCTGGAGGTCAAAGGGCAGTGAAGACGGCTCAATACCCTGCCAGTACATTTACATCCTATATTATTTCTTTTCTAGCTGTCACTACATTTGGCTAAGAGCTAATTTAGCCAGGGCTAATCTGTCAAAACAGGCATGCAAGTGAGCTGACTGCACAGGCCTTCTTCTGCCAGCTTTGCTCCCGAAGCCAGTTCTTCACCAACTCCCTTGGAGTGCTGTGTGAAACTCTGTCTGCATGTGTATGAGAAGCTCACTTAGGAAGATCTCATATGCCATGCACAAATCTGACATGTATGCCTGGGGGTCAAAGGGCAAATTATGAGGATTTCTGCAAGGTGTACAACTTGTCATATGAAATAAAACTTCCTGTTTGCTAATGTCTAGCAAAGTACTCCCTGCAAAACCAGGTAAAATAGCCAGGCCAGTATGAAAACTGTGTCTGCTGTTAAAGTTAAATGTCTGCTGTTAAAAATTAACTTTTTTTCCTTTTAGTTTGTTATCTATTTTAAAAAAAAGAAAAATAAAAAATAATAAAAAAAAAATTAGCTTTTGAAATAGTAGTCTTTACACCAACAAAAAAAGAAAATATTCAGTACTCTTGAAATACAACTATTTTCCCAACTTATTGGACTATATAAAGTCTCAAATTAAATTGTTGTGTGTTTTTTGTTGGTTTATTTTTGTGTGTGTGTGTTTGTTTGTTTTTCTTTTTTTTTTTTTTTTTTTTCCCCCACAATCTTTAATAGCTGTATTGAACTAATATCCAGATTTTCTTTTTTTGGAAGGGAGGAAAATAACCTTGTTTAAAAAAAACATAAGCAAAGCCAAAAACCAAACACACACACTTGTTTAATGCATATATTCTTATTCCAGAGTTAAAAAATAACCCAACTTTATTGGTGATGGGGAAGAATGATGCATAAACACTTTGAAAAAAGAGAATTTTCAGCCATTAGGTGAAACTCCTACCACCTGTTATGCCCCAGTGTTTTTCCCACTTACTTCAGTCCTTCCTTCCTGGCTGTTAATGAGCAAGTGAATTGATGACTGATCAACATTAGACACTTCCTTACATTTAATTCTCATGATATGCTAAAATTTTAGCACTCATTCATAGAAAAGAATAGGATCTCTGGACTATTATATGTAAAGACCTGTTTCTTCAGAGGTGCCTTAAGCAAAGTTCTCTCCAGACACTCTCAGCCCGGCTGCTTGCCAACTTCACCCAAAAGAAGCTCAGGGCTGACTGCCTGCCCAGGGGGTGAATGGTATATAGGAACTCTTTCAGAACCCAGCCATGAGCACAAGCTCCCAAAGAGTGCAGAAGCTACTTCCCGGTCTTTTTTCCCTCCATGGCTGAACCCATTTTGCCTCTGGCAGAATGCAGTCCTGTCTTGGATGTCTTTGAGCTTGTGGGATAGCTATGCCTTACAGTTCTGTGCCAAAAAATGGAATTATGTCTATTCCTCTGAAACTGAAGCTTTAGCTCTATTTTATTCAGAATACTCTGAGCAACATATCAGAGTAAAATACAGCTAAAATCTGGATAAAAGATATTTTCACTTTCACTGTAGTCCCTCCAAAAAGACAGATAACGGCATTTATTTCAGGGAGGAAGTGGAGTCTTTGCAAGGAAAGGCAAGGTGGGAAACAAGGGAGACCACAAAGCAGGTGCACAGTCCCAACCATGAAGAGCAGAGCAGATCTGGTGGCAGTAATCTGGGTCAGCCACGAGTCCACTGATGACCAGATGAGTCAGTAGTGCTGAGTCAGAAAGTCAAACCAAGACAAGGTCAAGATGCTCAAACATACATAGTGTAGCTTGACAAGGGCTAAGACCTGAGCTCTAATGCAGCTATGGGCCCAAACAGAGGAGGCTATGTGGGTGAGATCCCCAAATGAGACTGAGAGGGGTGATGCTGGTACAGTCAGGGCCCTAACCTTGCCCTCCTGGAGTGCTCTGTAATTCTTGCATCAGTATGTCACTCTTATCCCCATTCAATAGGTAGAGTCAACAGCAAACAACTCCTTTTGAGTCTAGTTTCCAAAGGTTTATCTGTTTTAAGCAAATCTCATTCATAAAGAAATCTGTGGAGACATTCTAGTTCTACACAGTCACAGTCAGGAGTGCCTGGAAGTATAACCAGATCTGACCTCATTTTTGAATTTAGTTTTCAGCAGTGCATTTCAGAGAGTTTAAAACACATTGATCTTTTAGGCTTACTATTTCAATTACATAAATGCAGTGTCTGGAGAGCTGATAAGAACTGAAATAGATCTATTTGAGTTAATGGAGCCACGCCAATTTCTGCATGCAATTTTAACATTTTGCAATGAATGCTGCTGAGCACTTTAACTTGTCTGACAGTTTGAGAACTATTTTAGAGGGGTGTATAAAATGAGGCATGTAAAATATACTATCTGGATAATCAATGGGACTGACTCTTCATATTGCAAACTTAGACTTCTACAGGATTGTTCATCTGTTAGAGACCTAAAGTAATGCCTGTAAGCCAGATTTGAAGTGAATGATAAAAAAATTTGCTCAAAATTTTCTCTTCTTCCTTGCACTGTTAATTTACTTCGATATTCTCAGTGTATTTCACTATCACTGTATATGTTCATGTCTTAATCTCACTTAACAACATGATCATGATTGTTTTCTTCAAACATCATCATGATGTCACCAGCATATCACACAATTTTTTTTCCCAATTCCTTTTTTTTTGTACTTTTCTATCCTTCATGGCAAGATTTTCACCTAATTTCCTTTCAATACTAAGGAAGGCTTGTTTTTTCCATTAGTACCTATGAGAATGACAGCTCTACAAAAAGATTTATGCATTATTTCAGTCAAAAGAGTGGTTCTGAGTCCTACTAGACTGTTGTGATGATGGCTCTAGTTCAACAGGAAGAAAAAGAATGGGTACATACATAGGTAACCTTGTTTTAAAAGCTACCAAGAAACACCATTGCTGAAGTCAGCAGGAGAAGCAAGTGCCATATTGCCTTTGAAATTTTGTTTATCTTTGGATTTTCCAATATGAAAACTTCACTTTGGGCCATCTGTCCACATAGGGTCAGAAAGTTACTTCAATCAGGTGGTATGAAACGAAAGGATAGGTGCTTCTGTTTGACATTCTTCATGAGAGCGTTCGGTTTTCAAAGAGTGCAATGGAAAAGAAAGGAAATATTATATCAAGGTCTCTGGTTACTGCCTTACACTGGCCCAGATTAACATAACCTGCATAAGCTGGAAGTGGTCACCAAAGATGGAATTCTTACAATAAATGCAATTCTCTGCATCTGAGCTAGTGTGCAAGTGCACATTTAGTCAAAAACATCCCATCCTATACCCTGTAAGACTGCAGATGTTTAAAACTAGGGAAAATTAATCCTGCCTGAAAGATTATTATGCCCATCTGGGTACAACTGGAGTGCAAAGCAAACTACGCAGTTTTTCTTTCCTCTTTATTGATGGTAAGTCCCTTGTCTAGGGTTTACAGGCATTAACTGTTCTAAGAGACTGAAGGCTTTAAACAGGAGCTGTGAAATGAAAATCCTGTTCTAGAGTAAATTTTTTTTTTCTCCCCAAATATTCACATGTATTTTGTATTAATATCAACTTCCTACACAGGCACAAATTCTCATCTATTTCAGAAGGAATTTTGCCTGAATACATGTTGATGACAAGATTTGACTAGAGAAGCGTGTATTTAAAGATACAGAAAATTACAGAGATATTAAAAAGTTTAGTTATAAGTGTAATATTCATACAAACAATAAGAAGTCCCAAGAAATAAATTAATTTTAAAATGCATAGAATGACCACTATTTCTGTCCATTTCTGTTATATTCATGTACATAATAGAGGTCACAGTGTTTACTCAGTACTTAAAACTATGAACCTGATTCTCAGATTTATCAAATGTATGTACAAATTCAATAGTTAAAAAAAGAGTATCCAAAGTCTAACTTTTCTGGCTGGTGTATAGTTTATTAAAAGTTCTTTGCTAAAAATAAGAGGGAGCATAGTTTGAAAACACTTATGCCTAAGCTTTGGAAGAAAAGATGATCTGCCTTTCATCCAGCCTTCACGAACGTGTTTCTGATAGGTATTATTGTCAAGATCATAAATGCAATTCTTGATTTCAAACCAATTTGCCAGCAGGAAGCCTCCTTGGGAACAACATGTAGCAACACCTGCTGGGCCAATTGGCCCAGTAAGGTAATAAGCCAGTCAAAAAAAAAATCATCAACTAAAATTATTCACTGTTTCTTGCATCTGTTATTTTGGGGATCTGTGATAACCATTTTTGAACTAGGAGAGATGCACTATGCTGGGAATTTCAAAACTGTTTGAAGGAAGAAGCAAAGTATTTGCTTTTCCTGTTCCCACATTTTAAAAAATAAGTTTGAAACAAACTGTTAAACAGAAAAAAATAGGCTGCAAGAATGATGATATTTTTTTAAAGCTTTCTGGAAGGCAGTATAAGCCCTGAAATAGACACTCCTCAATGAGGATTTGAATTTTGTCACATTACTCCATTGCCTCTTGATTTATATCTAGATTGAGATATAATTTGAGACCACTCATTCAAGTATTTAATCACCCTCCATAAACAAGAAAACATGAGCTACCCAGTTTTTCAAACTGTTTGTTTCACAGCACTCTGGAGAAAAAGATATACTACTTTAGACTTCTGGATGCAGAAGTTTGAAGCAGTTTTCTGGACTGAATGTTAATTTAACAGTGTGTTTTGCACAGGACATCACAGACTGTTAGCTTTGGCCTACCTAGAAAGCATTAATTTCTATTTAGCTGGACATAAATATGTATAATCTAAAATTTGGAATACTCTGGGAAACATACATACAAAATTAAAGCCATAATTTTCAGATTTTTATTTGTTTCCTATGCCAGCTTTCAATGTTTATAGGTTTTTGTCTTCATGTTCTGGGAAAAGAAAGCCTACTTACTGACTGAATGTTCTCTATAGCACAGTAGATCTTGTAGAAAGATAAGCTTTAGGAAACAGAAATCCATGTTTTTATATCACAGTCAAAGAACCTACACAGTTTTGTCACCTTTTTGTAGATGACCATTAACAAAGTATATTGCCATTTTAAGCCTTGGAATATTTTAAGCCATTCTAGGGTATTAAAAAGGCTTTGCTGTTATAGCAAGCCCCTTCCTTATGACCAGAAAGCCATAGTCAATACCTTCAGGACATTTTTGCTTTTATACTGACTTTTTATCACTATCCTTGAGCTACTTGTTAGTGTCACAACTTTTTGTTTCTCCTTAAATGAGTATCCAGGCACCTCTGAAGTAAGCTTTTACACTTTGCTGTGATTTTTCATGGATTCATAGAGCTTAAGGCCAGAAGGGTCTAGGCTGACCCCAGTGTATACCACAAGTTATTGATCAGCTCAGCTGCTCCATAGTAAGGCCAGTGACTTGTACTTTCCCAAACATGCTTTCCAGCAGGTGTCCTTCTGTAATTTAAAGACAGTTAACATCCATATCTTCTCTTGATATTCTGTTCCAATGGCAAATCACTTAAAGATCACTTAAATCACTGTTAAAGATAGAAGCCTTGTTTTCAGTTACAATTTATCAGACTTCAGTTTTCAGCCATAGGTTATTGACAGGCCTTTTTTAATGAAGAGATTAACAAATTAACTAATAAGATTCTGTTTTTCCCTTGTAAAAGTATTTCTGTCAATATATAGTATTTATTTTTATATACATGTAAATCTACTTTTATTGATTCTTTCTTTCCATCTCTCTATTAATTTTTTTGGCACTTCTCTGCCTGGTTTTCTTCCCATCTCCCAACATCCTTTAATATATGTGCACAGCAGAAATGAGTGGACTATTCCAATATCAGTTTCTGTAATGGACACTGAAGGGATAGGAACTCTTAGTAAGCACTATTTCATTTTTCACATTCATGGTCCTCATTAGTTCTTTTGCCATCATGGTCTTCTTATGAGAGATTAAGAGGATTTCTGTATATTAATATTCTCTGAAGTCCAGACTTCCACTTTGTGGTTGTGGGCTCCCTTCCATGGTCCTAGATGAAAAACTTTGTATTATCTGTGTTAAAACACATCTTATTTTAATACATTTCAGTTTACCAATCTAGCTAGTCCTCATGAATTCCAACCATGCCCTGAAGATTCATCTGACTGTACACAGACATCTCTGTATTCAAGGGAACAATTCAGGCATTTATAGGGAGTGATTGTTTGAAATCAGGTAAGTCACATCCTAGAAATGCCTAATTCCTTTTACAGAATGTAAGTGTATCTTGTCTATGACTAACTCAGATCAATGGATGTAGACATGGGAGACATCAATCTGTTGCAAAATACACCCTTTATTCTATCAGTCTTTGTGCAGGAATAACCTTATGCTTGTGGCTATAACTTTCATGAAAAATATTGAGGAAGGAGAGACCATCTGCTCCTTAAATAGTGTCTAGTCAAGGACCTTTTTGAAGCAACAAGGAGGAAAGGAGGAAGCTGAGAGCAAGAACATACAGAGACAGAAACCTGACCAACAAATGTTAAGGGATGCAGTAAAGACAACCAAACCTGGTCAGTCACATTAATTGATAAAGGTATGGGGAGTATGGGAACCCTTATGTCAGTGAGACTATCTGATCTAGGACCTTGTCAAATGCAATGAAAAGGAGGATGCAGCAATAAACAAAACATAAAGAGACATAAGCATGACAGATAAACTTAATGGTACAAAGACAAGAAACAAACCTTGCTACTCTAACTGATGGGCTATCAGGAAACTGCAGGCAAATTGAGACTTTGCAACTGATAATGTTGCAAACCTGAGGGTCCAGGATGTTGCAGGGGGTTGCTGGTACTACACAAACCGATACACGAGGATGTGCAGGGGAAGGGATGAGGGAGGATCAAAAGGGGAATAGAAAGGGGGATGAAAGGGTCAGTTTAATGTAAAACAGAGCTGATCAGTATGTTTGTCTGACTGAGCCCTGTACCTGATGACCATAGTTTGACAGATGTTCTGAATAAATCCTTTCCTAACAATCTCTCTGTGTAAACTGCATGTGAGTCCAGCAAGGACTAGGTCCCAGCTTCTTCGGGGCACCACAGTGGGTGGATTTGGGGCCAGCAGCTGGAGTCAGACTGAGGAATGTGGGCACCCCTGGCCTGTGGTGTCAGCTACTGGAACACTGTGAGGCTATATTCAAACAGGGTTTCTCATGTTTTTTGTGAAATCCTCTGAAGGACACTTCTGTTCTACAGTGAGGTCTTGCTCTCAATTTTTTTCTATTATGTCATTTTGCTAGTGCTTGACAGATTTGGTTTGCTTTCTACAGATATGTTTTTCCACTTCTACTTTCCAAATTTCCTGTTCAAACCAGGAAATAGCTTATTCCGAGGAAAAGAAAACAAGAAAACAAAAGATGTGTATATTTAAATAAGATTTTAATTTTGAAGAGGACTTGCCTAGGTGGGTCACATAGTCAAACTGACTAACGTATTTGTTCCAGGATTTGCTCCATGACAAAAAGACAAAAAAAGGAAAAATAATATATATTTTACTGCTTTTGTGTATAATATAGCTATTCCAAAAGGAAGACAGGGCAGCATATGAAAAAGTGAGCAAAGCAGTGTACTCACTCCCTGGCCATACTGGTGAGCTCTCGGGAAAACCAGCAGGCTGCTGATGACATTGTGCAGCTGCCCTCTATAAGAAAGTTCAGATGGGAGGGGTGGTGTAAGACATCCTGCTTGAGGCAGAAGGAAGGAAAACAATGTCTCCTGTGAGGTATCTGCTCATGGTTCTAAAACTTTTTTATTTATCTTGGGAGAAGTTCTCTAACTAGTTGGGTTCAGCTTCCTGGAATGAGAAGCAGTGGAGCTAATGCTGCCTCCACCCTATACAAGGCTGCCTCAAAGACTGTTTTTGACAGTGCCAGGAGAGTGTTAACCCCTTAGAAATGCAACCATTTTTACCATTGTAAAGGTAGCTGAAAAGGCAGAAAAAGGACATTTTAATTTAGCTGGATTGTGTCACAGTTACTTTTCTTATAACAGTAATTTGACAGAGAAATAAAATGAAAATAATTCTGAATTTGTGTTGATTGAGATCCTCCAATTGTAGTATAAATGTACATAAAATTTGCACATATAAGTAAGATTGTAGCAGCCATTTCTTTTATGTTTGCAACAGCAAGCCACTGTATAAGCTCAGATAATGTCGAAAGTGGTAATATGAAGAGCTTGGTAAGAAAAACAAAATAAAAGAAAAGCCCTGAGTACTTAAGCCCAATGTCACTTGCATAGTTTACACGAGTGGAAAATTGTTTGTTATTTGTTTGAGTTTAGAGTTATGCTTCTGACATTTAAATATGTGGTGCAAATCTGTAAACCAATACCCTTTTTCTAACAATTTAGGAAAGATTTCAGAGCTAATTGAAGTATCTGTGTAATTCCTGTGTGTTGTTTTTTCAATATCAAGGGCTGTAACATCGCGAAGGAAATGCTTTTGTTGCACAAAGCAATTTTTAAGTGCTTTTAATTAACATGCATTTCCAGGTTGAGTTTGAGTGCTTAAAGACACTTTTGTTGAGCATTCCTGAAGATTCTTCAGTAACAGTCAAGCGACAAGTGGCTCAGAAATGTAAGAGAAGCTTTGGTGAAGGCAAAAAAAATATCCATCCTCTGCTGACAAATTTTCTTGTGTTGTCTGATATTTAGGATATCCATTCTTTTCCTTCTCCTTCATGGATGTCATAAATAGCAGTTCTATGGTTTACACAGGCACAAAAGATACCCTGGGACTTGGAGTCTGATGTAGAGATTAATGTGGTATTAGCAGAAGTGTTAAGAGGAAACCAGGCAAACAGGCAGATGTAGGTGGTGCCAGATGCCTTCGTGTTTGTGCACACATTGCACATTTTGTAATTCCAGATTAGACTCATGTAAAGAGGATCAAAATTACTCTCCTGGGCCAGCCATATGGGTTACATTTGAACTGATAAATGTGTCCATGTCTGAAAGTGATCTCTATCCTGCAGGCTGAATGGTCCAGTGTGGTTTACCTCCACACATCTCAGGGGCAGTTGCATCAGGAAGAGCATAGTGCATCCACGTGATCTTGCATTTGATCAGGTCTTGTCTGGGTCATGTGTATTGGATCTGTGGCTAAAATATTCAGAATAATATAATTATTCTTATATTATGATAAGGTAATTATAGTTAATGTAATTAGCTAATTTATAACGTGATGCTATAGATATGGGCTGCATGACACAGGGTGTGGCATGTGAGGATGTGAATTGTTTGGGAGTGAAGACTGAACTGAAAGAAGAGTAGAAGTTCTTGGGAGGATAGGAAGAAAAAAAATGGTGTGATCCTGCCTGTTAGAAGTAACTCCAGGCACAGTTACTCCAAAATCCACACTTGTTATTCCTCTTACAGGAAGGGTAATTTGGCTCATTTATTCTGAAAGTGAGCCCGGGAATTAACTAAGCGTAATCAGATGATCAGTGCCCAGTAGTGAAACAGAGAATTTAATGATTTCATAGTTATATGACTGTTCTGCTGTACCCCAACTCAATATCATGTCTCCAGTAATGGAAAATTAGGGAAGAGTACAAAACCAGAATAAATACACAATGACATTTTGCCTCCCTGAGCATTCAATAGTCTGTGGTTTAGGCACTAACTACTTTAGAGATAATATCATTGTGTAAAATAACCCTTGATAGATTTGTCCAGTCTCTTTTTGTCTCATATACACTTTGTATCCTGTGTCACGAATATCAAGAATATAACTGTTAATGCTGTGTCTTATATCTTCTAAGTGTCTCTAACAGTATTTGGCAAGGAACCTTTATAAATGCATTTAGAAACTGAAATGAACTATTAGCTGCTTTTCTATTGTTTACATAGCAACTGCTGTTTATATTAATATGAATCATCAGATAAGAATATGAGATATGAAGTAGGAAGATAAACAAAAAAAAGATTTAGCTGGATGCAAAGAAAGCCTTTTTTTTTTTTCCCAAGGAAACATTCCAGCATTGGAAGAGTCTTCCCGGAGAAGTTGTGCAGTCTCCATACTTGGGGGTTCTCAAGACCCAAAGGGAACAAGCCCTGAGCAACCTGCTCTGACCTCAGAACTGTTCCTGCTCTGAGCAGGGGTTGGACTAGTGACCTGCTGAGGTTCCCTCCAAACTGAATTATCCTGTGATCCTATGTTTTTTTCAAGTATCTCTTCGTAGCTGTTGACTGTTAATACATATGTATTCCAATGTAGCATTATAACCCCACAGACGTTAGTGTTGGCATAAATGCTCAGAGACATCACTGCTACCCTTGTTCCTTTAAACATGACTACAGGTTAAGTTTGGTGTCAAATACTTGTCAAGGTTTATTGCTAAATGTGACAGACCTTTATAAGATCATTTCAACAAGGTGTTAAGGCATGTAAATCCATGGCAAGGCATCGGCAGGAAAACACAATAATTTTACTCTTGAGAGTTAGCCATGAAACATTAAGGAAAACATTTACACTGGCCAACTGCAAAGTCTTGATACCTTCTGCTATTCTGTTATCTGAAAAAAAAAAAATTCTGATAAATATTATCCAACAGGAAGATAAAAAGCTTAATGAAATCCTTACTTTTTCTGAAAACTGGAAACACTGACTTGTGCTCAGTTGTGCCTAACAGGGTCCAGAATCCTTCCATGTTTATGAATTTTATATTTCAGCCAATATTGAAAACCAGACTGTTTAAACTTCTGTTTCAATGTGTGTTATGTTTTACATCTCAAACATATTATTTCTCTTCCTGATGTTCCATTGATACATTGGTAGAAAGCAAACATTCATTTTTATCTTCGGTCCCTTTCAGTCTCATCCAGGGAAAGTCTTTCCTATTCAAGCAGCTGCATGCAATATCTCTAACAGCCTTGCTAGCTGTCTTGATCAAGGGGTGACCTTTATTCCAGATCGGGTGTACCTGAATGCCTTACTTGTTTGATTTTTACTACCTATAAAGAAGAAATGAATAATAATTATTTTCTAAGGAAATGTAGACTATTCATCAATGGATGTCTTTCAGAACAAGTTAGACAAACATCTCCCAGAAATGATTTAGTTATCATTGGTGGAAAGAGATTAACTAAAATTTGTCATGCTGATTTTCTAGCGTCTGTGTTTTTATTATTCTATGTATCAACACTCCTCTAAACTCTAACACAAACACTTGGACTGATACATGAGATTACGTGTGCCTTTTCAGGACGTATCAAGTAATATTTTGTTATTATGGATATTACTTCCATGTTTGATTCTACTCCTCCAACACAAATTCTGTCTATTTCTGCAGGAAACGGAGAGAGATGAAAACCAGGAAATGAGGAATTGAAATAGATCCTGCCCTCAAATAGCACAAATTCACACTATAATAAATTTCCTTAATGATAATTATATTGTTGTAGCCAACTTGGCCGAATAAAAATGATAGTAGAATATATTAGATACTGTTTTTTTTACAATTCCTGAAAAAACGCATGGACTCCAGGCCAAAATCTCTCTCAGTTCTGGGATAATTTAACTGTTTTCTGGGGTTTCTCTAACTGTTTAATGTCACTAAATTGTAATATGACATTGTAGCATGCACTTTCCACTTGAACTAACAACATAAGAAATGTCCTGCTGAGTAAAATCATGGGTACTTTTTTTCTGAATTCTCTGTTACCAACAGAGCAACAGGAGATGCTGGCCACTGTTTGCTTTTCATTTCCCTTGCATTCCCTTGGTGTCTGTGACTTCTTCACGAGGGATGCTGCCGAGTACGTTCAAAACCAGTAGCCGCTTATGATCATCTTGTCCACAAATTTGTCTAATCTCTTTCTGAATCTGCAGGTGCTGTGTCTTTTCAAAACTTTCTGTGGCAGAAATTTCCAGAGAGAAAGCACTTACTCGTATCTGTTTTAAATCGGCTTCCTGGTTGTTTCATTAAATATTCCCTAGTTTTTGCATTATTGGGTTTGTTATTCAGGTTATGTTTTGCCTTTGTGATTTTGTAAACCTTGAAACCTTGAGTAATGAAATGAGAAAGGGCTGAATGCAATCAGAAACCTGTAATCAATATCTGCAATCAATATTCAAATTATTAAAACTGCTTTAAGTAGTCAACATTATTTGAAGCCCACACAACAAGAGTAATAATACTGAGTTTTCCAGTGCTGGATTGATAAAATTGAGTGCTAGGTTTGAAAAGAAACACAGCTAAACAAAATGAAGTCACTGAAGGGATATCTAACGCAATATGAACACAGCAGCAGTAAGAAGGTTTTTTGAGAACAAACATATGAACAGGATAATGTCTTTCAGCCAATTTTCCTGAACTGAGAGGTTGTATCTGCTTCCTTATATTTGATAGAGCTTGATAGACTTATCACTAAATTGCTTAACCACATATTGAACCTGCTTACACTTTTGGTCTCCACAACACTTGATAGTAATGAGATCCACAATTGAATTTTACTCTGCGTGGAAATGTACTTCCTTTTGTCTGATAATTTCATTGGATGCTCCTGTTTCCTGGACTCCTAAAGAGAGTGAATAATTGTTCCCTAATCATTTTTTTCATACTCTTCACAGTGCTGTACTGCTCTGCCTCATCTATTCCCTGCTGTCTGTTTTGCAGGCAGAAGAGTCCTAGTTTATTAAGTCTTTCCTCATATGAAAACTGTTCCATGTTTTTGATCATCCTTGTCATCTTTCTTTGTACTTGCACAGGATGTGCCTTTCTAAGAGAGGATGATTAGAACAGCATGAAGCACTCAAGATGTGGATGTATCATGGGTTTATACAACAGTGTAATTAAATATTGTGGGATTTCTAAATTCATTTGCTAATTATACTTTACATTCTTCATCTCCTTTTCATTACCATGGATATGAACCTGATATTTTTATATAGTAGCTCATAATAATGTAAGATGTCTTTACTAAATAGAATCAGATAATTTACCTCACGGGGTAGGTGTAGAAGTTATCTTTTTGACTATGTACACTGTTTTCAGTATATTTAAATTATTCACTTACTATCTTACTGAATAATCATTCCTATAAAACAGCTTTGTGCAACTATTTGCAGCCAATTTTTTTTTTCCTTATTCTTAACTGTTTGACTCACTAGCAAAGTTTTTTATTTTACTATTTACTCCCTTCTTCAGTATGAATATGTTTGCATGACAGAGTTCTCGAAAGAGACAATGTATCTTCATTGGTGACCTATGTTGAAAACTGTTTACCTCTTTTTTTTAAGATAAACTTAATTTAAACATCTTTTGTGTAGCAATGGGAAAAATAGTGAAAAGGCGTGAACAGAAGATATTTGAAATATTAGTATAACATACTATAATGAAATTAAAGCTCAGTAATATAAGAGTTAACACACTAGGAAAAAGGAGACCTAAAATACCTACATGCAATGAGAGGATTAGAAGACATTACATTTGCTTAGAAGAATTACCTAAAAGAGAAGAGAATGATCTACCACTTACATACTCTACGAGTGTGGTAAAATATAACCGCATTTTGAATTTCACTGGTGGGTATATCAAGTTGTGGAGTAGAGAAGTTGTAGTACACATGATTTCTAAAGGTCCCTTGAGAGGTCTGTAATCCAATCCCCTACTCAAAGCAGTTATCAAAAGAGTTCAGACCAGGTTTGCCACAGCTTTGTCCATGCCTTCAAAACCTCTGAAAAAAGAGATGCCAGCATTCATTGGAAATTAGCTCCAATATTTAAGATCCTCACAGAATTTTTTTTCTTATATCCTGTCTAACCCACTCTTATTTTGACTTACATGTGTTGGCTCTTATCTTCCGGTCATGTACCAATGTGAAAAGGCTGTCTCTATATTCTCCATGATCTCCCTGTAGGCGCTGGAGAGGTGCTCTCCAAGCCGTTTCTTCTCCAGGCTGAACAAATCTGGCTCCCTCAGCCCCTTCTCATTGGGCAAGTGCTCCAGCCCCTGTCTGGCTTGGTGGCTCACTGCTGGACTAGGTCAAGTTTATGAAGTTGACAGTTTATCTCATTTTATGGATCTTTTCATACTGTGGAGATTTTAGTTTGCTCATCTAATAACTATTATCATGGATCTAAGATTTATGTATGAATAAAATTCTATGTGACTTACAAAAAAAGCTAGTTGAGCATTTCAGAGATACTGTGATTATTAATAACAATTTCTAACAAAAGGAAGCAAACTTCTAGGAAGCTCTTCCTTAAGAGATAATCTGAGAACTGTCACAGGGCTTCTTAAATGAATTCTTTGCAGCATTTGTTAATGTAATGAATTTTCACTGGTTTTGCTAATGTGAATGAGCCTAACACCTTTAAAATACTTCATGAATTTCCACATAACTTTTGGGCAGCATTCGTTTTGCAAGTATACACAGACACATATGTGTGTATATACACAAGTACATATGGCATCATGGGATATAGAGTCCTGACTGGTCACTTTGAATTTGTGTAGGAAATCATGCTCATTCACAATGTGCACAGCAAATATAAAAAGCAGAATATTTTCAAACTTTCATAGGATATATAATTCAAAAGATTATTTTTTTCCTTTCAGAAACAACATTGCCAAGGTTTTCTCATTTATAGAAAATAAGATGCTTCAAATTTGATTTAGTCAAATATAACTGCAGCCTGTCAGTAATTTGTGGTCAAAGTATAATTTTCTTGAAACATAAGCTGCTCTTTAATGTAATTTTCATGAAAACATCCTTCAGGATGTATGCAGTCTTCAGGTCAGTAACACACATATTCCAAAAGACCTTATTCTCTAAGGAAAACCTGTCTGTTTGTATTCCTATCTGAGAGCAAATACACAAGTAGTCATCAAACCTACAGCTTTCTTACACACGTCATTAATTTATGTAGGCTTGGAAACTGCATTGTGGGCCTGATTTAAGTTTATCGTGTTCAGCAAAGTGTTTATTCTGACTGGTTCTTTAACAGAAAAGTTTAGGACTGAAACAGATTGTCTGATTATTATTGTATCAAAGTGATGAAATATATTGAAAGGCATTCAGTGTATTCAGATACTAAAATTAAAGTTCCAGTTATCTACCATAGGCAAAACCTTCTAGAGCACAGAAAAAGGTTGAATAAGCACCTTCTGAAAGCTTTCCTTTATGGAAGTATTTGCTTATTTATTCTTGTTTCCGACTTCGAATTGTCACTGTTTCTTTTGCAGGTGGAAGTAATGACAATGCTGAAATGTCTTTGAGAGACTATTCTCTGGTTCAGTGAACTGAAAATTACGCAACCTCTTTTGAGGTTCCGTTTAAAATTTTGAAGTAGTTATACAAGCTCTTTGAAGATATTTGCATTAAAATAACTCAGAGAAGAAAATCAATTGGAGACAAACCTATCTGACTTTACCCATTTAGGATGTCCAGCAGATGTTAATGACACTACTTAACATGAAAAAGATGGCAATATAAATTTTTATTATATTAAATTTATAGTCAGCAACGCATAACATACTTTAAATCCATGAAAGAAACTTTTTTTTTAATAAACGTGTCATATTTAAATTTATTGTTCTGCAGCAATTTCTGTAACAGTCTTTATTTTCTGTGGACCGTTTTGAGATTTCATAGGCCTTATGCCTGTTGAGGAGTGACCTAGAACGTAAAGTTTCCACAGATGTTTTCAGAGAAGAAAGGGAGGGAGGGGGTGGATAGAGGGAGCATGGGATTCCACATATTTATGACTATTTCCTCTGCAATCCTTCAAAGCTTTCATGTGCTGTTGATATTTTGGCTAACCTCTGAGTGGATGTGAAAATATGTGTGTAAATCCCCTGTTTCATGCTGACTATTCCTCCTCACAAAGAGAGAGGGAAGAGTGAACCAACAGCAGGCTGAATGCTCTGTCCATGTGAACAACAAGAATTAGGAATGAGTTTGCTTCACCATACACATGGTTTTCCGGGTTTCTAAAGAGACAATTTGACATAGATTTTCTTAAAATGCCACTTCAGTGGATGAAAAATTAAGTCCCCAGGTTTTTAGGAGTCTATAATAAGAAATGTTAACTTCAGAATTCAAGAAGCTTCCCAATAACACTTATCTTGTCTGGCAGTTCTACAAATACAACTTCTTACAGAGATTCAGTCAAAAATTAATACAAAAGGTCATAGATGACTTCTCTGTGTTATTATTCATGTTTTTCTTATGTAGAGAAGAAATATGAATCTGAATATCTCCTTGGCCCTAATGCCCTAATATTCTTTTGATATAAAACCAGTAAATAATGTTAAACTCCCCAATATAAAGAAGCTAATGGTGTTCTTGCATGCAGAAGAATAAAAATTTAATAGAACTGTGATTATTTTCTACAAATACACTATGATGAAACAGAGCATGTTAATCTAAAATGAAAATAAGAATACCAATGCCTCTGGCCCTATACAAGTGATAAATATTTTAATTATACAAAATGAATTTTTTACTAAATATAGTGTTGAATAGAAGACTCAGTAATTTGCAGTAAATTTTGATTAACATATGCAATTAATCTGGGAAAAATCATGACAGGTTTCTTCTTTGCTTGTTGTATGAGTAAACGGTTGTTGAATATACTTTAATCTTGTCTGTAAATATTTTTTATATTGTCTTAAAACCTTATGTATTAAAAACTAAAGCCTTATGTCATAAAAAATACACACTATTTCTCAGAAACAATACATCAATACATGTGATATCTGAAATACTTGAAACATGTTTAGATGATTATAATTTGAAAGAAAAATATGTATTCAAGTCACCACTGCATCCTTCAGAACTATCAAAGACTAGGACTCTCTGTATGATTTCACTAGTGATAATCCTAAAGCCTTGCAAATTACTTCTAGCTTCATTGGTTTTGTACGTGGCCTGTGGATGCATCCTGATATATTGCAATAAATATGAAGAAAATACAGATAAGAAAGACTATTTTCTACCGTCGTACACACTTTCTACTCTAATGAACAAACACAACCTTCAGTCTTACATTGATTTGACACCATGGATAGCAGGGATTCTAAACAGAGTTTTACTATTGTTCATTAGTAAAAATTAGTAATAGTAATCTACTTACTGGTTATAACTGTTTATGAAATAGGTAAATGCTGAATTTACTAGATTTCTGTTTTCTGTCTGAAATTTCCCCTTAGGCATATAATTTGTTTGATAATGGTCTAAGAATGCTTACTACCTGTTTCTGGCACAATAAATTCTTTGCTAAGTAAACCCTGAAGCAAAATCCCAGAAAGTTTGTCAGCTTATGGTATAATTATTACAGAGACAAAAACATTAATTCTCAAGTCATTGATGATTATTGTATTTATTTTTACAGTTTTATAGTTTCCCATCCTTCACTCTGCTTAGCTAATACAAATCTATTCAGATTAGATATTGCTTTTAGAACTGTATAATGAAAATGTTGGTCAGAAGTTTTTTCTCTCTTCTGTCATGCCTCTTGGTGAAAAATTGATCTCATCAAGGAGGTCCCATTAATATTAGATTATATTGCATATTTGAGGTGAAATATTTTGACTTACTGAAGATACATCTTTGAAGGTGACATGACCATATATTTACTGAGAACATGAAGAAGAAATGCAGGGGTCAGTTATTGAATTGGCCCATCAGAGTTAAGGGTTTGTAATGCTAACCCATGGTTAGCAACCCAAGGAAGTGTTAGTGATAGTAGATTACCTGAAATGTTAAAACAATGACAGGGGAAAATCTGCTGGTGGAAATCGAGGTCATTCTTTCATTTGTGAATTTTAATTTACATCAGTAAGTCTGAACATGATAAATAGGCATGGCCTGGAAGTTTTATTTTTACATGCCATGGCATATAGGAAAATACAATCAATTAAGCTGGCTGTCTTAGACTTAAGGGAAAATATGTAACAAAATATTCCTACAAATAATTGCTATTTTGCCATTGATTGGGTCAATGACCACATATGATGGCTGAGCCACTCTCACATCTAATTTCTTCATATGTGGCTGCCTGGACAGTAACCTTATCTTCCCCTGAAGACCTTGTTTGTTCAGTGGCTGTGTTTTGTCAATTGTTTAGAATATAAGCCACCTGGGACAGTCTCTATGCTTGTGTTACTTCTTTTTGCTATATCTGGTACAGTAGGATTCTAATACCCGACAGAAAACATCAAGCACTATGCAATGGATATAATTTTTGTTGTTTTGTTGTGTTTCTGCCTTTTTTTTTTTAAGGATTTGGGGGGCTGGTATTTATCAAATTACTTTCTTTACCATGATGTGGTAAATTTTTTAAGCTCTCTCTTGACTCTGTGTATGTATATACGTATATATGTAAATACATATATATGTATATATGGCCATATTTATGATGACTAGATCATCTTGTTTGACCTTTAAATTAAGACAGGTCCTTGCATATTACTTAGTTACACCGTACCAACACTAATAAATTGTGTGGAACTTCAGGCTACATGGTACACAAATATACAGAAACTTCAAGTGACACAAAATTTAGTACCTCTCTTAGTCAATTTTTCCAGAGATAAAATACTATTAGTGTTAAATAATTCTGCAAAGTTTCTTATTTGAGTGCTTCTGGCTTTTATACTGAGTGTATTAATCTCTTACGTTAAGGGTCCCTTAACAGTTATTATTTTTCACACATGGAAAAGCTTATGCATCATAATGAAATGAATTCTCAGCCTTGTCTCTAATAAAAAAAAATAAAAATATGGAGATATTTTGTCCTTTGCTGTATTTTTTTCCATCTTTTCTTCATTTTGGGGAGATATTTCTCCTTCTTGCTGCATGCTTCTCCCATATAGTTTTTTCACCATATTGCTACATTATACTAAGGTCTGAATTTTTTTCATTTACACATTTTTACCAGTTTAATTTCTTTCTATATTTTTCAAGGATATGTTTGAGGTTTTTTCTGTACTTTTGTTTTTCTACATTTATACCTTTAGTGAGGATTAAGCATTCAGAAATGACTCGAGTAAAGTGGTGGGATGTCTTTGTAATTCATTTGTGGCTCAGCCCCTGAAGACCATTTATGGGTTTGAACATTTTCTTCAGTATTTTATGTCTCTTAACTCATGGCCAACAGACCTTTGAGAAAACTTTCTATTAACTCCACTTAATTGATACATTTTATCCTCTTTTTACAATCCCTGCCCCCTCCCCCCTGCGGCATTGTCTTTCTTATGCTTGTTATTGTATGTTGAGTACACTGTTTTTGTGAAAATACCAATATACACACTGTTTCTGTTTTAAATATGCTACCTTCTTGCCCCAGTGTCCCAGTGTAGACAATTAAAATTAGACAGCTTTGATTTTGTCTTTGTGGCTTCATAATGATTTCATTCACAGTTTTCACTGAAATCCCTTAAATAGCTGAAATATTTATTGCTCAGGGATTTCCTCTTTTCTCTGGACGTATCCTAGCAGGAAAGAATATTATTTATACAATATTTTTAATAATGTACTTGGTAAATTTGATATTTCAGTAATGTTTCAAAAGCCCTTAAGTAGACTAAGCAAGAACAGAAAAGGAAGTATGAGGGGAAAATAGATATCTTTGAAGTGAAGAGTCTAGGTGAAACAACAGACATGAGACCCACTTATCATTTAGAATAAAAGGCTATTTTATTTTTCTGTACCAACATAATTGGCCTTAAAATGTGTTTATTTTATGGTTCCTTTATACTGACAGGGGTAGGAAACAGGGATTTAACCTAAATGAGAGCACAGACCTAAGCGAAATGTATTTGAACATTTTCTCATAGAAAACAGTGACAAATATCTCAAAGTAAGATCAAGAGCAATTATCACTCCACAGAAAAAAGTTAAGATATTATCTTATTTATTTTATTTATTTATTTTATTTATTTATTTTATTTATTATTTTATTTATTTATTTTATTTTTTTACCTTATCTTATTTATTTTATTATTACTTTGACACAAAAGTCAGAGTCAAATGTAATTCTTAAAAAAAAATAATGCTCTCTTGTGTTCTTTGCAAACTGAAAAATAATAATTTAAAAGTTTATAGTGGAAAGGCTATTAAAATAATAATTAAAGTTTTTAGTTTAAAATAAAACAACAAATATTTCAAATTAATAATATAAGAAACATAATATTTTATAGCTAATTATTTAAAGATTTTGGGAATGTAGAATCCATTGATGTGAATAAACATTCATCATGATTTTGAGACAATTCATTCGATATACTTTTTTTTGAGAAAAATAATAATTTTTCAAAGTATTTCTGAGGTAACATTATGTTATATAATCTTTTGTGCACAAGTCTGTTGATGGCCATGTGTTGAACCTATGTAGCAAAACAGTCAAGTTTTAATTCCTGTGAGTAAAAGAAGACAAGAAGAGGAGGAGAAGCAAAGTAAAAAGAATTTAAAAAGTCAGAAAAGAAAATGGAAACTGTTTCAGAAAGAAACAGTCTACTGGAGAAAAAAGTGGGAGGAAGTAAAATGACTGAAAAGTCAAAATACGGAGAATAGTTTTTTGTTTCCATGCAATGGAGCCTACAGAGAGTTGACTCAGTTTTACTGCAATAACACACAAGAAGCCTCAGTGGAAACAATCTAATTACATAACTCTTTAGAAGAAAAACATCCTTGAAGTTACTTTCAGTGATGTAAATAACCCTGAATACCTACCTGTAAAAATTGTGTTGTTGTGATAAAAATACTTCTACGACTATTTTCATTTTTCTAAATATTTATTCTGAGAACTGTGTTCTTACAAGCATTCACATTTTAAACGTGTTACCTAGAATTTCACCAAAATCAAAATATTATGAAATGTACTAAAATCAAGATATTTGAAATAAGACTTTGTTCCCAGACCCATATCTGGGTTAAATATCAGAGTAAAGGAACAAACATGTCTGTGAGATCATCACAGAGTAATTTGTACCTTTGCTTTGTTTACTTTCATTTCTTCCAATCAACTGTAACTACATAATTGGAACCAAAGTGAAAGACGAAATCTTTTCAGACATTTTAGGAATGAATTAGGATATATTCTAAATTAGCCAGTGAATTCAGCTATAGGCAAATCATATTTTGATAACAGCAGTGAAAATTTTGAGAGAGATTTTCATTTAAGAAGATCATAAAAAACCAGTATACTAAGTGCTTTGCAAAACCTGCATTGACAGTTTGCATGCCTTGGATTCAAATATTTCAAAGCTTATTTTAGAATCTAATTTTGAGTTTGAGGTTTTTGAGTATAGCTGAGTCTCATAATCTTTGCCATGATATTTCTGCAAGACAAAAAAGGTGGTAACAGTTAAGCTGCCTCAATTAAAGAAAAAATGATGAAACTTTTTTTCATGATGGATTTGTAAGTAGTGGTCCCAGACTATGAGTGACTGCTTTGGAAACAGTTGTTCCACAAATATCCTTCCAGTTATGAATGTTTGAGGTAGGAAATGGAAGACTTAATCAATTATATTCAGTAGCTCCAGCAATTTTAGGCACTACTGCAGCCTTCATTAGTGGAAAATATGCTGAAAAATGTGTAAGACATGTTTCTGCAAATACTGGTCTCCTAACATTTTTTTGCCTTTAAAATATCTATTTTTATAATGGTAGAAAGCATTAGTTATATCATATTACATATTTATACTCTGCTTTCTATGTGATAGCTATATTTCCTGCCCTGAAGAGCAGGTAAGTGGCAGGAAAGAAGCAACAAAGAGTGAATGACAAAAATGTTCAGGGACAAATTTGCCAAGGAGTTCCTGATGATGATACAAATGAGAAGGAAGATGCTGAACAGGTATTCTGTGAAAAACTAATATAGCCTAACAGCTAATATAAAGGACAAAAACCCCATGAAATAGCACTGTAGTGTTAGGTTTTATTCATGAAATCAGTCACAAGGAATCAACAGATAAAATTGTTAATTACTGAGGGTAAAATGAGGTAAGAGTAAAAAGACATTATAAAATGTATATAGCCTTCAGTACTGATTGGTCAAAGTCTACATTCAAGATCTCCAGATATTGAAGTGACAGAAAAATAATTATTCACTCATTTTTTGTTTAGCTTAGATAAGCACATGCAATTTTTCCATTCTGATTCCAATTTTTGTTAAAAATCTTGATTTAAACTGGATAACTCTCTTCTTAAGTACAAAACAATCCAGAGACTAAAAAGACTATGACTTTACATAGACACTCTAATAACAACTACCATAGTACACTCCTATATAAACTCATGGTTCTGTGTTTCACACAGGAGCACTTGCAAGATCATGTAGGAGTTAATTAGCATCATGAAGTTAATTTCATTTGGATTAATATTAAGCAGCAAGGTGAGATAAGGAGTATGATTAACATAGGACAATCATACAACTCAGCCCAGCCTCATACTTTGAATCCTTCTTAAGTGTTACCTCATGAATACTAAATATCTTGCTTAGCTGTGCTTTATTCTCCCCTAACAGTTCTATTCTGAAAAAAGGTATGTCAAACTGTTGGGAAAAGATGAGGTTAACAGTTTGAAATGCTGAACAGCAGTGAAGAACTGTGTGCTTCATACAAATTAATCCATCCCTTAGCAGTAATCTAGCAGCCAATCAGAATTCTCCTTTAATCCAAATAGTTTTTTAATGCACTTTAAATCATTGAAATCCAGGTGCCTTACACTATTTAAATGAAATGTAACAAGGAAATTTAATCTTAAGATTATTAAGTATTTATAGCAGTGGCTAGGGGTTGTCACCTAGCAACAACATGGTCCACAGAGTAAATCTAATAAACTGCAGCTCATCCTTTCTGTCATCAATGATCAAATAATCAAGACAGGAAAAGCACAAGTAGTGATGACATTGAGAAAATCTAATGATAAAGTACAGGAGCATTTTAGGAGACAAAGAGTGTGTTTAGATAACGGAATATAGTCTGCACAATAATTAGGATAAGGCAAAGCTGGACTTCAGCCACAGTAAGCTGAATGGAAAGAAAAGATTGTAGTGGGGGAGATGGGGGGAGAAAAACTGGAGGAAGAAGATAAACGATTAAACATGACAGAGATAGGGATTCAAATAAAATAAGATGCTGTCAAGGCATCTTTCCTGGGCAGACTTCTAAAAGAGAAGGGCAGAGAGATTAAAATTTTATCAGATAGCTTAAGAGATTATGGTAGTTGTACCTTAAAACATAAAAGCTACTTTGCCAGGCCTCATGCAATTCAGCAGGATGCTGTTGGGTCAGAACTGATATCACGAAAGCACTGAGGATAAGTTTGAAGTTATCACGCTGTAGGAAGGAGAAAAGTTCAGCCCAAGATTTACAAGAAGTAAAAAAAAAATAAAAACCTTGCACCAAGGTTGCAGCAGATAAAAAATGCATTAGAAATATATGTAATTACATTTAAGCACTTGTCATCATTTTGGAAAGGTGGTATTTACTCAGGCTTACACTATACAGAGACATCTCTGGTTTTTTTCCTTCTGAGTCTGTGGTGCTGAATTCTGCATACAGGTTCAATAAAAACAGGGGGACCTCTCTGTTTGATGGTATTTCATAATCCACACTAAAGATATCTACAGGACCTCAATTGATCAAATAATGGTAAAAGCGCATATTATTAATCACGGGAAAATGTATAAGTTTCATAGCTCTCCAAAGCACTGAATTTCCTCTTTGTTATAGTCAGCACAAACCAGTCAAAGGAATGATGGACAGTAACTCTGGCTAATAATAACTTGAATTATTGGTCTCTGATAAAATGCTTCTGAAAATCCTCTATTGTCAGGCTTGTCCTAAAACACTTTCTGTAACAGGTAGTGCCTCATGTTAGTGGCAATGCCATTGTTTGAGGTATCTGGACAGAGGTTACTGGAGAACCTTGTGGAGAACTCTTCTCTCTCTATAGTCAAGGAAGAAGTGGATGTAAAAAAATAAAAAAAAATAAAATGAAAGCATCCCTAGGTAGAAAAAGAGTGAGAAAGGAAGTGCCATCTTATCTTTAATCACACTTTCCTCAGCACAAGCATATAATGTAATTATTTAAAACACTGTCTGTTTATTTTAACTAATTTATCAGTCAGAAACAGTAAATGGTGCTTTCAAGGCTCAACAGTTTTCACGTATTCACCCAAGGTAATGATATTTGAGACTGTAAGAAGAAAATATATATCATACATTATACAGGGAATAGTTTATTCATGTTAGAACTAAAATAACTGCTCTTCATGAACTACTTTCCTCCTTAAAACAGAGAATTGTTCTGAATTAGTTCTTCAGAATGATATGTACAGTAAACAATTGGTTTGCATTGGATAAAATGGCACTAAAATATGAACACTTAAGACTTGAGCCAGTTGGTCATATATAGATGTCTGATACCATTTGACAGTATGAAAACTCTCTAGTTCCCAGATCAAACCTCAGAAGTGTCTAAATTTCCCACAAGCATTGTAATATTTGCCACCCCATGCAGATACCTTGTTTACCCTAGAATGTCTCAAAAATGTGCGGAAAAATGAGCTAAGCCTCAGTTTCAGCAGATTCAAAATTAATATTTAATCCTCAAAACAGAGACCAAGAACTTTTTAGAAGCTAGCTTACCATACAGAAATGTAACACAATATTACTGAGAGCCAGAAGTTATCTTTAATCATTAAAAAGACTCGTATTGCCCTGCATAGCAGCAAACTTCCTCTCTGCAGGAGGGCACTTGAATGAAAGAATCAGGTAACTGAAAGAATTCTATATATCTATAGTGATAACTGAGAAACCTGAACATGAAGTGATGATTCAGTCTCCCCCATCATCCTCTTAGCTGCTGTGTAAGCATATTAGCAACTTCAGTATTTGATTGTAAATATCTGTTGGTTTTTATATCTCTTCTCTTGTGGAGACACAGAAGTGCTTTAGTCTGTTTAGCTCATTATCTCACTTTCATAAAACTGCAGAATGAAAACTTCTTTTCCTGCAAAAGTAGCTTATTGGAAGAAAAAGGCAGCAACAACAGGATCTGGACCCACCACAAAATGCTTCCAAAGCTACACACAGTTGGAGGGTCATGTAATTTACAGAAGATAGCTTTATGATCAGGAAGAAAAAATCAATTCTCTTCATATCTGGAGTGGTGTAAAATCTGTAATTCTGATTTCTGTGAGAATTTCTGGTAGACTCTAGCATGGTCATGCAGAGAGAAAAAGCTTTCATAACCTCTGAAGCTGGCACAGGATAGAGGGACTTGGGCTTGTTTCATGGACCAAAGTCTAGGTACTAACAAAACAAAAGGAACAGCAAATCAGTTCTCAGAATAACTGTGGTAGTACTGATTGTGCAAGATGAGATGAGGATGAGACAGAAAGTGATTAAGCTTAAAATGCTGTATGGTTAGGAGGGCACATTGCCATCTTCTGTTACCTGTTGAAGAGAAAGCTGTCAGTACTAAATGGGATTTTGTTCAAATATGCAATGGTAGCAACCTTGTGTTACGTAAATGCTATATGAATAGAGCATGTCAAACAGCTCAGATGTAGCTTCAGTTGTTAAAAACTGTTGTTGAACCACTATTACTAATTCAGCATGCAATTTTGAGATATTACACAAGGCAGTAATAGATACTTTTCTGCCTCTTCTCTACCCTCCCCTCTTCCCTGCTATTAGTAGAGTGAAAAGTTTGTAGTGAATATGAGAAAATCAAAGAGAGAGGTAGAAGCATGTAAAATTCTATACAAAATACAAAACTAGTTGCTGATACTAATCTGAAACAACTGTGTTGCTTCTCTTGTGTGAACATATGAACATCTAGCAGCTGTCTATAGGACCTAAAGCTAATGGTACAGAGGTCTTATATATGAAATCTTTGGTTATTGGGTATTTAAGGATTTCCGGAAAAAAAAAAAAAAAGCACCATGTGATTTATCAACCTTAAGAAGCTGATATGGAAGAAAAAGACAACAGTATAAACTATGCATAATTAGCATCAATGTCCACTTTATATCAATCAAAAAGGAGTCTGTGGTGCCTATTTTAGGAGAGTATCCACTGGGCTACATTAAAAAAAGGCTCTTACTTAAGATCTTGATTAATATCAGATTTCAGTACCATACTTGATAAAACTAACCCTGGATAAGAAAAGCTCATTTAATGCCTTTCTAAATGACAGTATCTTTTTTTTTTTTTTTTTTTACTGGCTCTTTTCTTTGGGCAAAAATGCCTTTCTCACTCGCCTCCATCCCATTGTGCTTTCTCTTGAATTTATTTCATCTTAGGTTTTCCAGTTGGACATATTGAAAAACTGGACATATTTGTTTGGACCCCCTCAGACACAGAGACTGAAATCACGTCTTTTAGAATCTCCAGAAGTATCCTGAAGCTAAAATATTGGGTAGAAGCAGGAATCATAACATGGTTAAAGAAGGTGTTATATTTTTAGCATCTCTATGTTGAGATATTCTCAGAGCACTTTATCAGATCACACCCTATCAATATATGACAGACAGAAAAATGTCTTTTCTATAACTTGTGATGGTCCTCAGGGTTAATGAGATCCTAAACACCAGAAGGGGCAATTTTAGGGACCTAAGAACCTTCAGTGTCAGAAGCTAGAGCCACTGCAAGGGCCATATCAAGCTGGGAAGTTTCCTAGCGGTGTCCTTAACCTGGGCTGCCATAAGGCAGCAGACTTCCCGAAGAGGAGGAAGAGGATCTGTTCTGCATATTGAAACTTCTATTCCCCTCAGAAGAGAGTCACAACCATAACCTGTCTTTTCTTCCTTGTGGAGGTGTTTGTGATACAGGGGTAAGTCTTTCTGACCTTAGCAACGCCTCTGGTGTAGATGGACCATAATCTACATCATCAACTGCCTGACCTTCTACATCCAGAGCCTTACACCTGTTGTAAAGAGGCACCAGGGAAGGCAAGGAAAGGGTTTGCCTGCTGTCCCAAGTATAGACTTGCCTCCAATGACTCCTTTCCTTTAAAAGGCAAGTCCACCTGGAGACAAGTCTGCCTTGTCCCTGGTGTGGGGAGGATGCAGCATCCCCTTGATCTTGTTTTTTTGTCTGGTGTGCATTTCTGTTTCTGTCTCAGGGAGGGCAGATTGTGATTCTGCCACAAAATATGACTTACTAAGATTTCTATCTGAGGTGAATTTTAGGTGCATTATTGAAGTAACTAGTGTTTATCTTCTGCGAAAAGGAAAATTATAGATCTGATAAAATTATAGGTAACTACAATTTAAATCCAGAAATTCAGAGCAAACATTCACATATACTGAAATTATAGAAAACTACATTTGTCTTCAATTCCAGGAATTACATACTTCCCCATATCTTAGAAATCAATTAGAAAGCATATTATTTACCATTTCATATGCCAGAGTATAATTAAAACAGGTGAAACTGTCAAATTGTTTTTTGAAAAGTACATACAGAATAGTATGTCCACATCAGAAGACCAAGGCCTAGAAATTCTTCACAGCAGCAATATATCTTTATTTAAATATCTGTTTTCAGATCTAATTGATGGATTGAAATTGAAGGATTTAAAGATAAAAGATCTGGAAGGAAGATGCAGTGTGAAAAAATTGTTTTATTTCTTGAGTAACGAATGTCTATCTACTACACTTTAAATCAAAAGGTAGGAACAGATGCTATGCTTTTTTAGACAACAATAATGTTCTCAGGAAATGGTTGGTTGCTGGGAAAATCTGAGAGTCCTTATATATTATTGTATCTAAGAATTTATGTAACAATACAAGAATAGCTGGAAAAAACTGTTGTTACAACTATTGAAATAGCTGGATTTTAGTGAGAGATGAACTTTTGAAACTGTAGAAAAAACATGAAATAAACATCAAATTTGTCACAAAACAGCACGATCTGCTACTCCAGCCACCATCAAGTATCATTCCTTCTTAAAAAGATGATAATACAGTCAGCTAGGGAATTTGAGAAGCGTTAAAGACACTTCTGCTTGTAGTTACAATGCTGAAGTTTCTTTTGTATGAATTCACTGTCTGGAATTTTTCCCTCATTTCTAAATGTACTTTAAATTCTTAATTATGGAGCAAAGATTACATTTACCACTGAAATGATTATGTACATCCCATACCATGGAGAATGATTACTTTCAGCTAAATGTAAGGTGCAGTTAAAATAATAAAATACTTAGAACTATTGTTCCAGAAACAGCGAAATATTTTTAGCTTGCCAAGTGATATTCAGCGAGAATTCAGGGCCTATTATGACTGCTGTAAAGTGGGGTTTTTTGGCTTCAAAACTGCTAGTTCCTTCTGAGCCTTAAAGAGCAGAACAAGTGTCCTGTCCGCATTGTAGAGAAACACCTATAGAACTCGTTCTTTGAATGAGAGCAGATTCTCTCATCCTGTCTTCTAAAAAGAATTCTTTTTTTAAAAACTCCTCACACTACAGTTGATATTAATGACAATTCAAAAATGTACACAAATTAACTTATGTCCTCATTCCAAATTAATTAGTCTTTTCATTATTCATTGGGCTTTTCCAGCATTTCTGTTCAGCAGTAATTGACATTTTTAAAATAAAGATATTGCCCTAAGTTTTACTGATATTATGAATTTCCAGGTAGAAATTTACCTACATAACTTTTTCTGACACACACGTCACTCTTTGTTTCTGTTTTTTCTTCCTTTTCTTGTGCCTCTTGTGTGTTTGTAAAAACTATAGAATAGTTGGAAGGCACTTGAGTAACAAGTATAATATAAAGAGAAACTATATGATACACATAATGTCTATTATGCACATTATTCAGCAGTAGAATAAATTAATACATTCCTGAATGTTATTGTTTGTTATGATTATTCAGTTACATATTCAATGTTGATTTTTTTTTCTGTTTATCAGAGCAGTGGATCTGCTGTATATAATACTGGGAATGCTCAGTGGTATTGTTCCCATTTTATTCCAATGATGCCTGGGATTTGTCCCCTGAATAATATAGAAAACTTGCAAATCACAGGAACCAAAAAATACACTGCAGTTATCTACACTTAGTGAAACAAATTGCAAGCATTATAGCTAACTTTATTTTCCTTCTTTCAGTATGCATCTGGTGTTGATCTTTCATTAAAAGAAAGGATAAAATCCTAATGAACACTAGTAAAAATAGATACAAGCAAATGCCAAAGCATTTTTATATAGTCCAACTGAAAGCAAGTATTTTTTTTGTGTAATAAAAACTATAGTAATTAATCTCGTTTGCTGATTCAGATAGTTTAGATTCTTTCTAATGTAACAGAATGTCCTTTTGCTACATTTGCTGATAATTCATTACCAGTTACACCATGATTAATCAATGTAAGTGCAATACTGTAAGTAAGTATTGTTATTCTGTCATGTTATTTGCATGCACTGTGACTTTCTGAAATGTGCTATGTCAGACATAATCAGTAGGTGAAGAAAATTAGTCAAATGATAAGAGCATTTATACCTCCAAATTAGACTGTCAAATACCTTTTGGATGTTGTATAGCTGTCTGTGCAAAGGTAATGAAAAAGTCTGTTGAGGGATATCAGAAAAGAAAATTTCCTGTGTTGAATTCTCAGAGGTAGTTATCCTAAACCTCTGAACTGTTCCTCTCAATATCAGCTACTGTCCTGAATGATTAAGGTCAAATTTCAACTGCTGTCTTTGGTTCACTAGATCAAATGTGACTCCATTAGCATTTTCATAATGTAGATCACTGAGATTATATTATTTTGTGTATGTTTGGAAGTATTTTGTAGAAACAGCTTATCCTATATATCATCCCAATCCCATCGCAACAAATAAGAAAGCAAGTAAACAATCAAACCAACCAGTCAACAAACCTAAATGTTAGATTTTATCCCTGGCAAGACAGAGTGTGGTACATTAAAGAACAAGGAATCAGGGGCTAGAATTTCAAAGTGCTAACAGCTGAAATAAATATGGATGCACATAAGTAGAAAATAGCAGGATAGCTGTTCACATCAGTTTCATGACAGATGCCTTTCAAAGTACAGTAAATTTTGCAGGAAGTACCTTCCACACACTCATGTTCTTCCACTAGAGGATGATTTTGGAGATAGGCAGTCATATATTAATGATAATAGCTGGCAGGATGTATGAGACACAGAGGAAGAATATAGTGGCAGAAGTAAGAACACAAAGCCAAAAAAGAGCCATAGTATGGAATTGCATATATTATCTGAGCAGACATTTCTTTATTAATTGACTAAAGACCATACATTAGGCTGTGTCTCTGCCACGGGACACAGATCTATTAATAACTAGTCTCTTGTTTCTCTCCCAAAAGCATCCTAAAAAACATACCGATTCAATGGATGACATTGGTAACCCTCCACCAGTTATTATGTTGAGAAACATTGCTGCGGAAACGCTTAGAGGTAGCAAGGCAGAACTCGAGTAAGCCCTTCAGCAAGTCCTTTTATAGTCAGTTTATAGTCAATAGTCATAGCAGTTTGTGTTCTTTTGTGAGCAAAACTTGAAAACCAATCCAAGAGTAAATTATCTGTTCATTCAATATTGGTTTTCCTTAGAAATCCCATTAACATGACTTTGTAATGGCTCTAATTTGTAATAGAACAAGAAATCAAGTAAGCATGCAAGGGTGGAACATACAGTTGCTCATTGGTCAATCTTTGTCTGTAACAATTTGTAATGTAATTCACACAGGTCAAAAGCCTGATTTTTTTAGAATGCATCGCTTGGGAGATATGGAGAAAGAAGACCTCTGGACCAAAACCAAATTAAAATGTACTAATCACACACACACAAATAAATCAGGTGTTTACCTTTCTTAAATCTCTGTTTTGGTTTTGATCACAATTAGCCTACACCCAAACATTGCTCAAAATTCTTCTCTGAGATTAGCAGAAAGCAACTGTACTTTAATTTTAAATGTAATTGTGATGATTACAGATACTCAGTATCAGATACATATAAAATGCTATAAGGATAAACAGCCCTTTGAAAGAAAACATTGAGCTGCAGTGTCTAGATGATGTCTTGTAACTGTGTACTATTGATTTCTTCACAAATGCACATTTAAAGAAGAACAAAGAAAAGGTAGGAGAAAAAAAAGGAGTGAAGGAGTGATGAGTGCATTAACTTTCAATATTTGGCAGAAAACTGAATCTTCACAAGTATCTATTACATCCAATATTGGTTTGGTGATTACATTACTTTTCTATAGTTGCCATGGGTCTGATTTATCCTAAAAGACCAAATTCCATGATTATTCACATTTTATATTAATTAATGGGATTTAACAGGTAAAACATGGAGTCTCTGCCTTTTGCTGTGATATTTCCATCTAGGCCAAGCCAAATTGAGACATTAGAAAATTAGACTTTCTTTTCATAGCTCCAGGACAAAATCTATCTTGTAAATTGGCATTTTTATCTATGCCATACATAGACTATTTATATATCTCTAATCAGAATCAACTTTTGTTAAAGTACAAGGTCCCAAATGCTTACCAATAGCATTGGAATTTGCAAAATCCAGTCTAAACTGAACTTCTAGTTTTATAACTGGATAAAGAGAAACATAACTTACAAAAGAAGAAACCTTTGTAATTTTGTCTTATAATCGTGGCACAAAGAAGTAGTAGAGAGGCCAGGGCAGGAGGGGTATATTCTGATGTATCAAGCCTAAGTTAGGAAGAAAAGCAGCCTAGGTGGTCTGAGCAGACCTAACTTGAAACCGTACAATAAACCTTAGGAAAGTGCAACAAGCTCTCTAAATGCCATAGTATGAATGATGCCCTAATTTCTATGTTGGATTAGTTCCTATAGCCATCACAGGGAAGTTCTGCTACAGCCCCCTACCCTAGCTTACTTTGACAAGTGTCTGATTTTTATCTTTTCATCCCATTCACACATTTTCTCTCACACAATGACTACTTGGGCTCTCAGGGTAAAGTGAATTTTATCCTGTAAGTAATAATCTATTGTATTGTATTGATGAAAAGACTCAATTCGTTTCACAGATGACTCTTCTCTCCTTTTGTATCGCTATTGTCTGCACATATATTTAAATTACACTTTAATTCATGTAGTCCTGGTGTCTTTCATTGAAAAAATGCCTAAAGTTGCGTGAAAGAGAATGCATCCTGAGAAACTGTGGATGTAAAATGAGGTTCAGGCTGTGCATTTAAAAGCAACCTATTTTCATAAATGAAGAAACTATTAGCCTCTTTGTGAAATTTAACAATGTGTATCTGATCTATAGGATTGTCATTAATTATATTTCAACAAGAAAAAAAGCTGTGAATTTGCAGTATGAAATACTTCCCTGACACTTGCAGTTTCTGAACTATCAGACGATTTGCTGGTATGTCAAACATATTTGAAACATAGGCTTATCTGGAACCATTAACTTTTGGCTTCTGCATTCCTTATCAAACTCTTTTTGTACTTTAAAGACATATTTTTATTATATGTGACCTTAACAATAATTCCAAGGAGAAGGTCTCCCACAATAATAATAATAAAAAAGTAATTTATTCTAGGTGTTAATTATAGGGCACATAGATTGAAATTAGGGACACTTTATGGTATCTGTGAAAGCTATTGATTATGACAAACTTAATGGTAGAATAAGGTTAATTTTCTACCTATCATCTTCTGAATGTATTCCATTACCGTTTGCTCTCTTTTCTCAGTTCAAATTTATAAGCTGTAGCATTATGATGACTTCTGGAATCACAAATTCAAGATAAATCTTTTTAGCACATTATATGGAATATCTAATTCTTATAATATGTGGGAAATGCTTTCTTTTTACTACTCCATAATCCATTATTGCTAAAGGAATGATTCTGAGACACTAGCATTAATATATGGCTAAGACATTTCCGGGTGTAGGTAGGAAATATTGCCTTACAGAAAGACGTTATCTCCAGAGCTATAGCACAGGAAAAGTAAATCTGTCTTTTCTTTAAATTAGTGTTATGTTTTATTTGGCCATAGTTAAAACAAAACAAGACAAAAAGAAACCTCAAACCTGTACAAAGACCTGTTATCAGTATTATATTGTCAAATTCCATTATAAATTCCATGGGTCACAGGAGTTTGTACTTGGTCAGGCATTAATTGGTATTTTCATGAAAGACTGAGATGATGGCATTGAGAATACAAGTCTAAACAATATGGGTAATACAAATCATGAGGTTTTCCAAACACCTGAGAAGACAGAATGATCTTCATGAATCAGAGAAACAGTCTGAAATAAAGACTATGAAATGCAATAAAGACAAGGTACATGATCACACTTAGCTTGGAAACATCAAACATACAAATATAAAATAAGAAGTATTTGTCCGTCATTGACGTTCAAATTGAAAAAACAATTAAAAAGAATCACAAATTGGTGATGCTTTTGTAGAAAGCAAAATGCAATTCTGGGATACTCTTAACAACACTGTCATGTAGCATATAGAGATTTATGATTGAGTCCTACCATGTGGTACTATAATAACAGTGGGAACAGAGGCCTTAGTTTTGACCAGCACACTATAGGAAGCATTATGACAAACTAGACAGAAGACAAAGCACAGTAATAGGAATGATTAAAGTTTTAAAAAAGTGACCTAGTCATGAAAATTGTGAGAACAAGGTTTTCTTAGTATAGAAAAAAGGAGACTGAACAGCAGAATTTCCAATATGTCTGTCATGGGGATAAAAGAACACCAGGACAGTGTGACACTACTAAGCTCAATTTATGTGTGAGCTACAACTCCATTACAGAACACTGTTTTTTGTTAATGGTTTCCTATAATTCTTTGTTTGTAGCTATGGATTTTTGTAATGGTTACTTTACATTATGCCTGCACGTAAACTCATAGCAATTATTTCCTCTCTGAGCACACATTTAATGCCCATAATAAAGGCCAATAAAATTCCAATGAAAAATTCCATACATATTACCAAGCATCTAATTACTGTAACATTTTGTCAGTTGCTCATTCAGGGACACTTTTCTAATCTAGCCATTTTTCATGCTGATAACATCCAGGTTAGAAGACTGAAAAACTAAAAAATCTTCACAAAATCTGAGTATTTTTAAATTTATTTCTACAAATCAATCTTTTTAACAGTAAGCTAAAGATACAAGCTCACAAAAAAACCCAAACACACCCCCCACACACACACAAAAAAAGAAAAAAACCCAACATATTTTCAAATGTAAAAAATCAAACTGTTTCGGCCACTTAAGATGTGCCATGTTTTACAGATTGCTGTTTGGTGCATCTCATGATCTGTTTCAAACACAATAGAATTCATTCTCCATAATCCAGTCTTTCATTAGTTAGACCTGAAATAACTCCTCTCCTTCTATTAACTTAAAAATGTCCCAGAAAGATTCGTTACGACTGTTTCTCTTGATTGATTGAAACATTTAGCGAGTTTTTTCAGCTAAGGCATGAAAAATTTCTTACAGTTTTGTTTCTTTTTTTTCTTTTCAAAATCTGATCATCTCAAGATTGTGTGGAAAATGAAAACTGGGACAATATTTTAGAGAACATTTATTTCACTTCTGTTTACCATCACAACCGTTTCCTCTTTAATGATAACCCACATCCATTCATTACTTTTCAACCAGCCACTGGTTACCCTGCCCACAGTGGTTTTGTCCATCAAGTACAATTTCTCATATAAATGAAGAAATAAGAAAAGAGGGATAAAAGATGAGAAGAGCTGAAAATAACTTTTTCTCATACGGTCCCTTATTCAGCTACAAGATGTACAGGTAATTACTGTCAGCTAGCATGTAATTACATCACTCAGGCATAGTCCCCAGTCTATCTGAGACTGAGTCGCAAGCAAATTCTATCAGAGGAAGCTCTTTCCTCTCTTCCACAGGTAGGAATCAGCTGTTACGAAAGCAGATGCTGCTGCTTGTTTTGTTCTTTGGTTTGGAGCAAAGCACTGCCTTCATGCACAGTTAGAGAAGATCAAAGGAATCAAACATAATTTTGTAAAATTTAAAATAAACTGAAGACAAAATTTCTTGAGATTAAAAGAAATGAGTATTGGAAACTCTTATCATGATGGTCAGTTGTTGTTTATCGTATTAAGTATATCATCTTGCAATAAAAAACCTAATTAGCATCTTCTTGCATTTAAGGTAATTAAATTTTCCAGGTAAGAAAAGGACATAGAGACTCCGGATAGCAACCTGTATATCACTTCCACCGTGCAAGGCTTCAGATCAAGCTACTGTCTGTAGAGAACTTAATACCACTGATCTGCACAGCATACCCTGGAGATCAGCATAAGGTGGTCCAACCAGGATTGAGAAGGCTGGTGCTGAATTCATTGCAGCTTGACCTGTGCTGAGCTATGATCCCTAGGCCCAGACATTGACTTGTGGGCTGATGTTCCAGCCAGCCCTCGATCTGTCCCTGTCCCCACAGCCCTCCCTGGACATCTTGGGCTGTGCCTGACTCTGCTTCCCCCCTCAGGCCTGATCCTGACCCCACCCGCAGACTGACAATCCAGTCCAGCCTCAGCCCATCCCCATCCCTGGGGAAGTGCCTGATGCCCATGGCTGGTGCGGTCCCTGGCTGCCCTTCCACCTACCCTGCTCCCCAGCTGGGGTGGTGGGACAGGCCTGGCTGGTGAGGCCCTGCCTTGCCACCTCTGGGGATCTCCTGAAGCTCCCAGCCCCAGGAAGCCTCTGGCCCCTGCTGTGCAGTGATGTGTGGAGAAGATATTAATTATCACAATTCTTATGAGAAAAATAGATCCAGAGTGTGGGATGACTGACCAAGAGCAGTATTAAGTAAAACTAAACGGATCTGTCTCCATTCTGGTGTGTTAGATGTGAAACACGTTTATCACACTTAATGTGTTTGTCAGAGATATAAATTTGAGATCTTTGCTTGGGTGTCCATCTTTTTTGTCTCTTCAAAGACTCCACTGACGCTACATGGCAGCAGACTTCTCCTTCGGCCTAACATTTCTTTATTGTCTCCCTCTCAGTCTGTATCTACTTGGACCTGACACAATGACTTGACTAAGGAATCTCTAGTCATAGAAAACACATATGAATTACTTCTCTCTAGGTTTTCTGTGTTGTGAAAAGGGATGATACAGAAACACTATGGTCTAAAGTGAAGCAACTCCAGCAGGATGCATTTGTTGTGGAGGATTTTTTGAAACTGCTTGTTTTTGATATAAAAAGTCCCTGGGAATCAGTTAAAAAATAATTATCTTGTGCAAAACAGAGACTCTCAAATCCTTCAAGGAGTTTGTGAAGTTGATTTTTTTATTATTTCAACTCAAGAATAGTCAATATCCTAAATATTCCTGAAGATACAGCTTATAATCTCTATATTCTTTGAGCCTACTAGAGAGCAGATAACTCATCTGGTTGCCCAATACATACATACATGTACATACATGTGTGTGTATGTGTATGTGTGTGAATATGTGTATCTATGAATATGTATATGTTTATATAACATATAATTTTAGTAAACACACATATATACATACACAAGTGTACATGTCTAAATATATACAATATGTAGCCTGTGTTTTATGTCGTATGATGCCAGTTTACTTAAAATATGGATGACAATTCATGTTTGACTTGGATCAGGACATCATGCTTTTGGTTGGAATAACAAAGAGGAAATGTTCTCAAGAATATGGCTGCAAGTAATCTTTGGGGTCAGGCTTTTTTAAAAAAATATTTATTTTAATATGTCTTCATCATCTTCTTTTGCTGTGCTTGGTATGTCTTTTTCTCTGTCATGTTTTCATTTGGTATGTTAAGTTCTTCAGGTATAAATCTGTAAAATATATTTTAGAAGGATGAATAAGTAGACACATCTTACAAAACTCCAAATAGGTAAGGGCTGCTGATTTTTCACATTCAAATTTGTAGAAAATATAAACAATACGAAACAGAAGAACATAGATACCAGTCTTAGGGGTAACAGTCTCACTGGATGGACATAAAAAATGTACTTGATATCTTTATAAAACATTCTTTAGGCAACTCTGTACTGCTTATTTTTGAATTCTTCTTTTCCAGATTCACAGGAAATGTAGGTTTTTTATGTCTGAACATAAAATAAATATATAAATAATACAGAGTTAAAATTACACTTGCTATTTAAGCTCATATGGCAGCAGTTTTGAAGTCCCTTTAAAGTTCCGATTTGACAGAAATAAACTAAATAAAATTCCTCTAACTAATAGTTGGTTTAGATGTTTCTTTAGCCTATTTGAATGAATGTAATGTAATTTTCAAGGACTTTTAACTTCTGTCCCAAATGAGAATTTAAAAAACAGCTGCTATTGTGGAACAGCCTGGAAAGAGATGAGACATATTTCAGTTTATCAGGAAAGCAGTACAAGTGGGTATTTAAATATACAGCCTTATAACCCTACTGGAACTAATTGGCTATAATGTTTCTTAGCTGTATTTGAAATTTAACAAATTGGTAAATTAGAGCTGCAAAGATCCATACCCCAGAGATTTAAACTCTACCACATGAACTTCCCTGTTCTTTATCCATTAGGTTAATAGCTCACTTGCCTCACTCATTTCTGCTGCTTGTGTTTGTCTGTTTTCATGAAGAACAAGAGAGAAGTGTTGCTGTTTGTTTTCAAAATTAGGCACTTTTCTGAATCCAAGCTGCAACAGACAGTTGAATTTGACACAGAAACAGCTGTGATGTACACTGAAAGTTGAACTTGTGCAAGAAATAAGTATAAAATATGATCTAAGGTTAGAGATGCAAAATTAGGAACTTAGCTGCAATTCCACTGCTGTATTTCAGGTTTTCATTTGCCATACATTTTAAAAAAAATGTGTTTAAAACAAACGATCTTACTTCCTTTGTTTCCTTTCAGGAGCATGACTTGTTGATAGTGAGACATATATTACCTAAAGAATTCCAGTCATTCTGGTTATAGATTTTAGGTCAAAAAAGTTCTCAAGAATAACATGATTAACTTCTAATAGGCAAGTGAACTGTTGCCCTTACTGAAAGAGTCTGATTTAATTGTAAGACTTTAATGACTTTTACTGCTAATATTGTAAGGGGGGTTCTCCTAAAGTGTAAGTAATCTTGTATGTCTGCAATATCTGCCAGAGATTTTTGTGTCTTAAACCTAAACAGCAATAGTTTCTGTCAAAGTGACAATCATTATTTTTCTTGATTACAGCAAAATTGTTATGAAAGACTATTAAGGAACAGCCCTGCACTGATAGGGGCAAAAATACATGTTCTAATTTTCACCCTTAGATAAACGATTTTATAATGCTTTTATATATTAAAGTTTCATCATTAACATTTCATTTTACAGAATTCAGAGAATTTGACTGTAAGACTCAGAAAACCTGGCTGTCCTTGTTTTCATTTGGATGTCTCTATATCCTATGTATGCCCAACATAAACCAGATGTTTCCCTTTGGTTGACTATCTATGAAGGTCTGTATGATAATTCCTTATTTTTAATTTTTGAAAAGGCAGAAATTTATGAAAAAGGCAGAATTCCAGCAAATAATCTTGGGATTTAGTCTCTTTTAGTCTCAGATGTGATTTGTCGTTTTCTTTTGTCCTGGTTTTCTTAAAAACAAGACCAGTTTCTCTTTTAGCGAATTTTCCTTTCAGCTAAGTGCCTTCTAAGTGCCTGCATATTTTTCTCGGACACTGTACTTGGTACTGATAAGATGACCAACGAAATGCAGAGGAAGCTCATGTTTATATTTATTACTATGGTAACAAAGGTTAACCGATAACGGGACATATTTGGAAGGAGAGGTGGACAGAACAGGTGGCTAAAGCTGACCAACTGAGTATTCCATCCCATAATCATCATACCCCCTATATAAGAGGGTGATCACAGGAGCCAAGCTTCCTTCAACCATGGCCAACATCTAGAGAGGACCTTGTCTGTCTGCCTGCGATCTGGAAGGCCTCAGGCCCTGCATCTCTGAAATCCAGTTTCCAGTTTGCTGTGAAGTCCCACCCATGACTTCCGGGTGCCTGCCCTGCAGCTGCTGGAGCCACGCCAGCTCTACCCACCCAGCTGTGATGCTGCTGGAGTGACACCAACCTCATATTGGGCATTCAAGATTGGTTTTGTATATTTTGTATATTCTGCATATTTTCTCTGTTTATTAGTAGCATTAGTAAAAACCTTTAAAACCTTCCAACTTGAAGTCTAAGTCTCTCTTCCTTCCTCCTTATCTTCCTTATCATCTTTCTGATCTAAAGGAGAGGGTGGAGGGGAGGGTAAAGGAGGCAACAGAGAGTGTCTGCCACAGTTTATTGTCACCTTGCTTTAAACCTTGACATCTTTGGACTCCCTAAATCCATGTTTCTGTGTCCTCTTCTGGTGAGGTTTAGGGGAACTCAGTTCCTCTTGCTGCAGAAACCCACTCAACTGAACACTATGTCATGGGAAGCTTCATAAAAAGCAAGATCATGTTGTGAAAAACATTTTAAAGAACTGTAATAACTGACTTGGAGTGTTCACAGTGAATCTGGCAACTTATGTAGAAAAGCACTAAAGCAAATCAATTCACTTGACAGACATATCAAATAAGACTACAACAGCTTTTTTTATAAGGATGGTAATTGGACAATACACAGCTATATCTTAAATTCTACTCATCAGAGACAATCTATCAAATAAGAGTCAGAGTTAACAGCACAAAGCAATATTCTGACCACCCATACAACTAAGGATTAGCAGCTGAAACAGCAGCACAAACAAATTAACGATCAATAACTGTAACTAATTCCCCAGTTGCACAGACTTACTGTAGAATACTACTCCACTGTCAGAAATCTACGAATGCTAGTGGAGTTATGCTAAGAATAGCAGAAACCTGAATGTACTGTATTATCCTGTATTGATGGAGCACAGAGGGGAATTGGAGTATCTCTACCAATATCCTTCTGTAGGTTAAACGATTTCTCAGTGCTTTGCTGCATTATTGTTTCATCATTAAACAAAGTGGAAAGAGAATTTAACTACTAGTTTCAGCAAGTCTTTTGAAGCAGATCATAGGACTTTTTTGAGTCTGCATGCCTTGTGAGGTTGAATCCTAGAAAATTCTTTTTTAGCAACACCTAATAAGCCAAGGGTTTTGTACATAGTGAACAAAATATTTTCCTACAGTATATTGTAAATATGTCGTATTTAAAACACAGGATAGTGTAATCTGGATCTCTGCTTAAAAATATACTAATGTTCATGCTGATGAGTTTAACTCTAGGATTTCATACTTAAAATATTGATTTTTTTTCCTACAGACTCTAAATTAATTTAAGTAGCAATCACACAATGTGAATTTATTGCATGTTAGCACATCCGTTGAAACTTCGAAAGAGACACTGCTATCACAACTAACCCATTACACAAGTAAGTTTAGAAGCAAACAGCATCATAGATACTGAGTTTAGATTAAAGATTTTGTCTTAGAACTTGTGTTATCTTGAGAACCATTTCAGCTTTGGAAAGAGAACAAGCAACATATTTACCTAGGATCAAGATTGCAACTACATTTCAAGAAACAAAGAATCAGTGAAACCAGTGCATATCTGTGCCTTCATGTCATTATTTAGCCCTGAAGAAATCACCATCAAAAAGTTGAATTAATATAGAGCAAAGAATACATAATGAAAACTATTTCAACATGGATGTGAAATATAACAGTTTTCAACTCAGACGAACTCTACCAGTTATTCTACACTCTTAAGTGTTAGAAACAATCTCTATTGACTAAAGGAGAAAAACAGTATGAGTAAAGACACACATGCACTATGTACACGGGAAAAGTAGACCATATAGATTGGGACTTGATGTATCAAAGGTCAGCAAGAGTGATTAAAATATTGAAAAATTTTCCTTATAATGTAGCCTTCAAAACCTCAAAGTATTTAGCTTGCCAATAAAATACCATGATTTTGGAGTATAAGGCATGATTTTATCACCCTGTATAAAGTCTCAAACATTAGCTTGTGATATCTGAGGATGTCAAGAGTTCCACATAACACTGACATATATGTCACAGGACCTGTGGAAGAGTATGCTCTCTAAAGTAACAGTCTGTCATGGACTGTAGTCCATAGGGAATACATAAAGCATCTTGAACTAAGTAGAAGGCTGTATCTAGGCAATTAAATAATTTACTTACCGTGTAGGAAAGGGAATTGAAATAACAGGTTATTCAAAATCACAACCATACAGTAAGGTCCAATAGCTAGAAAAATAGAAAAAGAGCACAGAATGTTCAGAGATACCTTTAGAGCTAGCCAAGGGATTGTGGGTTAATTTTATCATAAGAAATGTCTTAATAGGGCAGAATTTATAAAAGATGTAATTTTTGTTCAAAACCAGGAATTGGATTTGAAACAGTCCTATGATTTCAGAATAAGGCTGTCAGATTATATGACAGTACACTCTTTTGAATACGAAATCTACTGATTAGTCCAGTAATGTGATTCATGAGGCTTCCATTTTCAGTTCCTCCTAAAAAGCCAGTATATTCGAAATAAACTGGCTCCATAAAAAAGTAGACGATCTTGTCTCATACCAGATGTGAAACGCTGAGCTGCTCAGAAAATAAAATTATGATGTTTAAAAAAAACAAACACTAATTCTGATTTAAAACTTAGAGCACTCATTATCAATTTTCCTATATGAATTTATTTTAAAAAGCTTTTTTATCTTCTACATGTTATATTTGCCTCATATTATCTTGAGTATCATTGTCTATTAAATCAAAATCTTGAATGCAGTATATAGTTTTTTAAAATGAAGTACTATTGACTATGTCTAACAGGGTTTTAAATGCAATACATTATGCTCCTGAGAAATTGTTTTGATCATTTTCAGAGTTAAAATTGCAAAGGTTGCAGCTAAAACTTGTAGAACTAGAACGTTATCTAATTCATTGCCAATCCTAGAGCCCCAGGCTTCACATATTTCTGCCAGCAGAAGACAGAAGAGAGCTTGATATTTATCTGAAAATTTTAGGTGTGAGTTTTAAGGATATCTAGGAATGGGAAAAAACAGTCATAAGGCTTTGCAATGGATAGTCCTGTCAAAATAATTAACAAGGCAAATCATCATTTATGAAACTTGGCAGTTTTCAGGACACTAACATACATTCTTGGCACATCATGTTTGCATATTCTCCTTCTGTTTGTTAAGAAATTGGTGTCTAAATAATATGGCATCTTGTCAAGAGATAATGTTGGAATGAATTACAATTAAAATGAGAACTAAAGAATATGTTTGGTAAGCCAAGAATGAAGTTGAAACTGATTGGAAATCTCATGGGAGAGTTGAAGCTGATTATTCATCACTGAGCAGAAAATGGCTAGATAAAAATTTTATGTTGGACAATTTTATAGGTAACCATTTCTACTTCAGAAAAATATAAAGATAAACTTCCTGTACTTGCTGGTGTACAAGAACATCACATCAGGAAACACTGAAATGAGTTACATTCAACAGGATTTTTGAATCAAACTGACTTGACATCAAAACGAGTTTAAATCAAAATGTATTATCATCAATGAGCTAAAATTGGGTCATACAAACAGAATGAAAACACTGAAGCAAACTGATGAAACCTGGCAAGTTTCATTGGTATAAACATACTCTGCTAAGATCTATGCTAAATCTGACAATAACTCTTTGTATTGTTTGGTTTCTGTTGTGAAATCATCCCATGTAAGCAGAAATAGGAACAATGGCAATCCATTTTGGTTGCAGTAGAACTACAAAATCACAGGTATATTTTTTGTTTGATATTTACTAGCAAATTAGCATATTATGCTTTCATTGACATATTATTTGGAGTGTATAGGACAGCAGTTATGTATATCAGAAAAGTGCAAAAATTACATGTGTAAATACTCCTAAAAGGCAGCAGCATTTTTATCCAGGTGTTACTCAAGTATGCTCTCTAGGCTTTTCTCAGATTAAATATGATCATGTGGGTGAAAGTCTATATTTATTGTCTTATTTTCGTGGCTGCCTATGGAATGAAATTAAAATTAATGACATAATGAATTGCTGAGTTTATCTTTTTCTGGGTGGAGAGGCAGGAGATACCACTAGCAGAAGCTGAAACATGAGCAAAATGAATGAACCTTCTCAGTATCTCATAGACTTATGGATTTGCCCAGTAATGCAGAGATTGTCTGCACAATGAGAAAGCCAATTTGAGGTTCTCTAACTCAGCACAGAAACTGTTTTAAGCCAAGTAAGAGTCATATCCCAGCTGTGACAATGATATTTCATCACCACTTAAAGAAGAACACAATTCATACAGGATGATACTTTATTGTGCTGTTTAGCTTCCAGTTCTATTTTAGGTCTCATAAATTCCTATCTATACAGTCTGTATCTCTCAGCTGGGGTGGGGTATAGAAATCTCCTATGTGTTCTCTCAACATCCATCACTAATTGGCTCCTGCTTTATTGTAGTATATACGTACAAAGAAATGCTTTTAGAAATACAGATCTATGCTTCTGATAGGTCAGATTCAGCATCTGTACTAAAGCTGATTTAATCTTCTTTGGTGATGAAAAGCAGAACAATTTCCAGGGTAAGATGCCAAAATTATACTTGCTTCCTACAAACAGAAAAATATAAAGGAAACTATGCACACTGAGCAATCCACTTCCGTATGTTTTTGTGGTGAGTTGACTCTGGCTGGACACCAGGTGCCCACCAAAGCTGCTCTATCCCCTCCTCAACTGGACATGGGAGAGAAAATAAAATGGAAGGCTCATGGGCTGAGATAAGGACAGGGAGAGATCACTCAGCAATTACCATCACGTGCAAAAGAGACCTGACTCAAGGAAATTAATTTAATTTATGACCAATCATATCAGAGTAGGATAATGATCTTAAAATCTTAAAATGATTGTAAAAACACCTTCCCCTCAGCCCTCTTCTTCCCAGGCCTGACTTGACTTCTGAATTCTCTACCTCCTCCCCTACAGCAATGCAGGGGGATGGGGAATGGGCGTTGCAGTCAGCTCATCACACATTGTTTCTGATGCTCCTTCCTCCTCAGGGGGAGGACTCCTCACACCCTTCCCCTGCTCCATCATGGGGTCCCTCCCATGGGAGACACTTCTCCATGAGTTTCTCCAACATGAGGCCTTCCCATGGGCTGCAGTTCTTCACAAACTCCTCTGGCATGGGCCCCTTCCATGAGGTACAGTCCTTCAGGAACATATTGCTCCAAAATGGGCTCTCCCTGGGGTCACAGCCTCCTTTGGACACATCCACTTGCTCTGGTGTGGGGTTCTCCATGGGCTGCAGGTGGATCTCTGCTCCACGGTTAACCTCCATGAGTTGCAGGGTTACAGTCAGCCTCACCATGGTCTTTGCCATGGACGGCTGGGGAGTCTCTGCTCTGGTGCCTGGAGCACCTCCTGCCCCTCCTTCTTCACTGACCTGGGTGTCTGCCAGGCTGTTTCTCTCACATATTCTCACTCTCCTCATCAGATGAAAATGCATGGGTTTTTTAAATTATTTTTTCTTTCGGCATTGGCTCTATTAGACATAGGGAAAGTTTCCAGCAGCTTCTCACAGAAGCCACCCCCGTAGCCACACCCCTACCAAAACCATGCAAACTCAATACAGTTTTCTACTTATTAGAGCTCTGGGTTGTAGCTAAAACTGAAGTAATAATGTAACAAACATCTTAATACCTGCAATTAGTACCAACAATTATGAGCATGATCCCGCCTAACACTGCACATATGCATGATCCTCATCTTCAGTGGGTTAGTCACCAGAGATAGTTTACAGAACAGGGACAATGGACTCTGCTGCAAATTTTATATTGCAGCTTTAAGATATCGAAACTTACTGAAACACTTCACTGGAATATGGCAAAGAATTACTATCAAAGCTGCAGTGTCTGCCAAGAACTAATTAAAAATAAACTATCTCGAATAAACTGGATTTAAAAAGTTGTAGACATGGCAGTCAAGTTAATTATTTCATCCACTTGTAATTTTAAAGGTACAGTAATAGCTTATGTAAAATATTGTTTTTCAAAAAATTTGATAAGTGTAGAGTGCATATTCTACCAAAACAGGCCAGAATGAGACCCATTGTGCTGAACGCACAGTGAATAGGGGGAAACTCACAGAAATTTTGTTCATATCTAGCTCATCCTGGTACCATACTACTAGTAGGGCTGCCTCTGCATTCAGCCATGTGTATGGACTGTCCCCTTTCCGCCACCTTCTTCTTTCAGATAATATGGAAAATATCAGGGTGGAAATGGGAAGATGTGGAATATATAGAACAAGAAGCTTATATCTGAATCTAGTCTCTGATATGGTGGCGTGTCTGCATCCCATAAAGAGGAAATTAGCACCTATTTCTTTCTTTGCCTTAGAGTTTTGCATAGTGCAGTATGTAAGAAATTCTGCATTGGCCCCAAAAGAGTTATTAGAAAATTATCTCCCTGATTTTATCTATTATTCAGTTGTTCATGCATCTACAGTTTTAAGATGCTTTTTTGTTCTTCATCACTATGCTGTATAGCAGTTGTCATTGGCAAAATAAATGTTCTTCTATGTACTTTGAGGAAAACAGTCCTCCTGGCTCAACTGGAAAATAAGAATACTCCGAAATGTGAGGAAATTTTGCTGCTTCACTCTGCAGGTCTGCTCCTTTCATGGAACACTACTTGATAATGTAGATATAGTCTCAGTTTCCTAAACACTTATTCCTGTGTGTGATTAATTTTCCCCTTGAAAGCACAAACGGAGACGAAAAAGCAGTATGTGACTGTAGTGCCATTTTACAGTTATTAAACTACTTAGCAGAAATCCAGTAGCAGAATGTAAATCTTTGAGAAGCTACAAAAAGAGAGATGTGCCTTTGAACTCCAGCCTACATAGTGTGTATTGCCAAATCACTGTAGAGGTATCATACCTACTCATTTAATACTAAATCTATATAGTGAATTGTAGAGAGAACATTTTATCCTTCTGAAAGCTATTACCTATTAATTTCGGTAAGCTGCAAGTTATATCATAGGAGAAACAGAAATATCTACCTGTCCTTCTTTGTATCATAAAACTTCAGTAATTTTAATAACAGAAATTCTATTAAAATTGAGTTTTACTTGTCAAATTTATGCATTTTTTCGGTTTCTGGAGCATATAATTATTACATATTTATAGTAAGTGTTTCTTTTAATATTCCATGAACAGACAAGATAATTCACTTTTTCTCTCAGATCTTTATGAATTTTGCATATTGCTACTGAAGTCAAAACAATGTAAAATTATGGTGAGGTCAGAATCAAAGTATAATGGTCGAATGTAAGTCAGCAAATAACAAAGCAAATATGAGGGTTGTGTGATCTTTTGCACTTGCCTTAAGATATTTTTGATCTACTCATTGTCTTCCTCAAAAATATAAATTTGTGCAACAACCATGGGAATAGGCACACAACAAATACATAAGTGATTATTAAAGAAACAAATAGGCAAGCAAGCTGGCAAACAAACAAACAAGTAAACAAAAACAGTGCCCAGCCTTTTGGTTTAATGTTATCTTAAAAATGTCTGATCCCTTGAAAAAAGAGACTCTAAGCAGGTTTCTCTTCCTTCTGTACAGTGACATTTTATCAGAGGCACACTGCAGTAGAAAATGCAGTCTTTTCAGCACAAGCCAGAACATTGTCAGCCACAGATATAAAACACAAAATTTGCTTTGACATCACATAATGAGCTTCTGGCAAAATTGTGTCTTCTCCTTGTGGCTGTCTTTGCCAATCATTCACCTCAAAAAGAGCAATGTATATTATATCTGGATTCTGACCAGATTCTATGGATTAACCATTCAATTTTAAGTTTATTGTGTTCTGCTTCCTGTCTGAGGCTGACTGAGAATTAAATTATACTGCCATTGATGGCATTGTAAGTTTGATTCTTCAGGGGGACCAGAGTTTGTTCCTACATAAGCAAGTGGATTTGTTTAATCTTTGAATTAATGTTCTCAAAAAGTTGTTAAAATTTTCAAAGAATGGGACTATTAACCCCATCTTATATTTTAATTTATAACCATCAAATATGATCTAGGACAAATGCTTTGTCAAAACACTGTTTTTATCAACCAAAGTAATAACCAACTGAAATGTTCATCTGGTCCAAATAAGATGTTGTGCCCAAATGTTTAGCACTATAAGAAAAAATGCAAGAAACAAATCGGAGGAGACATGATGCTTCCTAGGTTTTCCAGTTAGTGCTGAGAATGGTGTGACTGCAATGTACTACATTCCCACATTGGCAAGTATTGGATACTATCATCTAGTCAACTTTTTAAAAATTTTGCACTTGCAATAACTGTGTCTTTTTTCCCACCTCAGGACTGCTCTACTACATTTCATCTAATGAAAATATGTTACTAACAGCAATAACTGACCTATATGTGACTTGCAGTTCTGGCCTTTTTTTTTTTTTTTTTTTTTTTTTTTCAGATATTGAGTAAAGAGTTCTTGCACTGTTATTGAAATATGTTTTATATGATTGTAAATTCCAGCTTGCTTGTGTTTATAGTACCAAATTCCATCACAAATGATTGAATATTCTGGTTCCAGTACAATCTATCCATCTATCTGTCTGTCTGTCTGTCTATCTATCTATCTATCTATCTATCTATCTATCCATCTGTACATCTGCATCAAAATAAGATGTGCTGCAAGTTTTGGGACAGAATGTGCTATACTACCATAGTTATTTAAGCTATTTCTCTGAAGTCATAAACATGAACTTAGGTATCTGTTCAACATGGTGTGCAAGAATGGGTCTATTTTTAAAGAAGTGGTAACCTTCTTGAACATAAATATACACATAATTATGGTTATGTATGCTAGTATTCCTTAATGAATTAGTATTTGTAGGAGAAAACAAACCAATTATTTATTAGAAAATATAGGTATTTCTGTGTTTTAGCCAAATCTTAAGGCTTCTGACCAAGTAAAAACATAACCAAATTAGGCTACTTTATTATTATTATTATTATTATTATTATTATTATTATTATTATTATTATTATTATTATTATTATTATTGGTTCTGCATGTACATTTATGCAATTTCTACTTCATTACTTATGAAATTCGATTCCAAATTGGTTGGTGAGAATAAAAAAAGTCTACATGAATGAATATGCCTGGTAATTTGCCACAGAAAAATAGGGCTCAGAATCAAACTGCCTGCAGAATCAACTTGTTACACAGATAATAAATTTTGGTCATGAGATTTTGGTCGCTATTACCTAGAGGGGGCGTATATTGTAGAGAAAGTAACAGATATTTAACTATTTACTAGATACTGCTCAGGCCATAAAAGAAAACAATCCTTTTCTTCCCCGGAGGAACAAAGTCTTAAAAATTTACACAGTGACGTAAATGTGTGCAGTAACATTTTAAAAATATGTAGTCTGTTGTTAAGGGTACAGATACTGAACAAAGCATTACCAAATCCCTAATGCTTCTTTTCCACAATTAGCATTAATGTTTGATTTTTTGTCGTGTAAAGGGTGTATTTGAAGAATGGATTTAGGATATAAATAATCATTTTCTCAGATATTTTAGCAAGGTGATTAGAATAAACTATCAAAAGTGTCTCTGAGATATAAAAGCTTAAATCATATTGTAAAAATGTGCTGGTGTGATATAGAATGTAGCATCTTCATGTGGGAATTAGGTATCCAGGTGCTCAAGATGCTTGTGAAACCCTGCTGAGTTACTATCTATACCCTTATATCCTTGAAGCCTTAAAGCTTCTGGTCCTATACAATTCTCAGGTTAAAATCACAGCCATAGTTTAGGTCACATAGACAAGTATATTTTGCCCTAAATCTTAACAACAGGAGCTGAGTCTCAGTTAATCTTTTTCAGAGTTTGGGGTTTCCTTTCAAAGGAGAGTCTCAGAAGCTTTCAGCCTTTCCTCAGTGGGCCACCATCAGGATTTCAGCTGAGCACACAGGATAAAATCCCCAGTGTCTATAATTTTTTTCTACTCTTTATATTTTTGGTATTCAGTATACCTTCTCTGCTTGTTGGAAGCCTCATCTGAACCATGCCAAGGTTCAGGCACATTGGATTTTCCTATGTGTTTCTTTGTCAAACACTTATGCTATGACACTGAATTTGTGTGTTGTTTTTTGGCCCTGGTCTCTTATTATGTTTTTTCTAGTCAACAAGCCTTATGCTAGCAAAGAGAAACCAATAGTCTTAAATTGTTTTGAGTATGGATGTCACTTCACCAACCAGTCACGTAAATGAGGTCTTTTTAAAATAAAAAAGTCTTCTGAAAGGTCACTTATATTTATATTTCAAGTGGAAACTTAGAGCAATATTACAGTGTTTGGAGTTCTCAGAACTGTATGAATGGTTTTACTATTCCTGTAGTTCATGACAAAAATGCTGACAGGGAACCCTCAGGCCACCTGCTAGGCATAGCAGCATTCGTTATGTGCCATATTAAGGGCTGAATGACAAGGCTGACACTGAGTTGCTCAATAAAATAGATCTTTCACATCCTGCAAGAAATGAAACCCTAGTGTTTCAAGACAAGCATCTATAACCACCCAAGAGAGCAATGCAAAATTTATATCTTTTAAATGGGATTTCGGTCTTCTATCTCCTTCAGCCCCCAACTGGGCATAAGAAGAGTTAGGAGAAGTGAAGAGTCAAATCCAAGAATTCAAGCATCATTGAGATATTTGGGTTTTTTACTCCACATTTATAGTCATGCTACATGCCTTAGAGATGACATTTTGACATTATCTAAGTTCTGCATTCTGCAGCTGCTTGTTGGATTACAAGATTTCTATTACAAAGAGCTGTTGCCTCCTATTAGAAAAAAAATCTGCAAGCTCTCTTTGATTATAATTTATTTAAAATTGTAAAACAACCAAACAAAGAAAAAAGCAACACAAAAAACCCCTCTCATAAGTCTGACCTTGCACTCTGATTTTTCAGCCTGACCACCAGATCATTATTCTTCTGCCCTTGCAGAGAGAGTCTGTTTTCATGAGGCTGCAGGCTGCATTAAGAATTGACCTTCCTGTTGAAGTTAATAGTGAGTAATTCAGAATCTAGCCAGAATTACACTAACTAATATATGTAGATCCATGAAATAAAGATGATGTAATCACTGATGTAATGTCAGAGACTGGATGAAATTTTTCAATATTTCTTTTGAAAACTGTGGCTACTATCCAAAGACATTCAAATGAAAAAGAAATTGTACATGAGAAACAGCTGCTTATTCATCCTAATACAAGTGGAAGATCATATAGCATGATTACATTATAGGGAGAGAAAGCAGCTCCCAGAAGGAAGCTTTGAATCTTAAAGGCTTCTTTTTCAAGGGAAGTGGTTTAGCTAAATACTTGCTATTTTCTTCTATTATACTGTAATTTAGCAATTGGCAGTAGTGCATGGATCATTTGGCTACTTCGTATCTTCATTTTCTGTTTAATCAAATCAATTTCTGGTGTGCTAGAACCTCAAATCTGAAATAAAATTTGCATCTGGGAAAGAAGATGAAACACCACATGGTGATGCCTGATGGACAATTAGAAAGCAGAACTATCATGAGGGATATACAATATATATACACACAGGGTCCACCTTTGCTGAAATAGGAACCTTTAAAATTACTTGGAAGACAGCCTGAAGATCAAGCATGTAAATTCTCATGGAAGCAAAATATTTGCAATAGATAAGAGACGCAAAATGATAATGAAAAATGTTCTGTTTCCTCTAATGTGTTCTACATCAAGCACTCTACAGTATGATATGTTTTAGGTTAATTAGTTTAATCCATTTTTAATTAAGCTGATGTTTCCATGCCAACAAATGTTTTTTAAATTGTGTAAATCTTGGTGATGTAGAGTGAGAGTAAAAAAAATTAATTGCCTAAAACATTATTTCGTTGTAATTCTTTTAGCTAATATGTGAAGTGTCACATTTGTAACTCAAGTTCAGCTAATGGCCACAGCTTCAGTTCTGTGAGGGAATCATTTAGCTAAACTGTGCTCATATATCAAGATTTATTGTACCACAGTAACAACATTTCTAAATTTCCATCTTTAAATAGGCATATGCTGGAAATGAGATGTTCACTACCAACAGGTACTACATATAGGTCTACAACCTCAGACCATTTTTTTCTATTCAGACTGATTACCACAAGATTGTTTTGTAGGTTAGGATCAAATGTTGCATTAGCAGTTACAAGCATAGATGTAGTGCAATAGAGAAGGTGATCTTGGAGGAGAATAAAGAAATCTTAAAGAGCTTAAAGGGGTTTTCTTACATTCAGCTTCAGTTGTAAAACACAGTATATGAACCGTGCAGTTTGTAACTAACATTGCCAATATGGAATAGATTTAAGACTATAAAAGTAGTTTATCAGTTGAAATAAAGTAGCCAAATTATCTCTTTGAGCAAAAATACTCCCAGGAAGGTAGAGACTGTGGTACTGCTGTCTGTCACAGCAACTCTCCATCCTGCTGACAAGCAATATATCTTCATTCTCCCTTCCCTTCCCTTCCCTTCCCTTCCCTTCCCTTCCCTTCCCTTCCCTTCCCTTCCCTTCCCTATTTCCCATTTTTTTACATTTATTTTCTTTTTTGTGTGTGTGTTTATATTCACTACTATTGTAATTTTCCTAATTGTTCATGCTGATAAATAATGCTGATTTTTTTATCTGACTTCTAAGCACTATGAAAACTCTGCTATGTTTGGAAACTAGCCATGAGAACAGAAGTTTCAGATAATGCATTTGACATTAAGCAGTTATTAAAGGAAATACATAAAACAGCCTTGACAGAGCTGGAGCCAGAAGATCCGTTCTGCCAGGCCTGTGTCTCAGATCTCTAGGCTATTTCATCCCCACACTTTTCTCCTCCTGATCCCTTAAGTCTTGAAATATATCCCAGGATGGCACAGTTCAGCAGCACAGGGGAGAAGACACCATCAGTAAACTAAATCCTCTTCAAGGATTTGAGAGCCATGGGTAAAAATTATCTAAAGCTGATGATTGTACAGAATCCAGGTTTCTTACTTCTTGGTTCACTGGTCTAATCTCTGAGCTGATACATAAATAGACAATGGCACAACCACAACAGTATTAAAAGAAAGAGACACATCTCATTTTACAAAAGGAAGAGGTTGTACATCTGACCTAAGAAGAGAATCTCAGGCTAGTAATCCAAGTCTGACGATAACCTCTTCTTACAGCTGAGAATTAAGTTTATAGATCATGAAAGATATGGAGGATCAGATCCATCCTGCTTTCTCATTTTCTATTGACCAGATCAAGATGGAGTCTGTTGTAAATCCCTGCTGTGCTGCTTAAAACTTCCATGTAATATATTGAGCCCTTCAGCATACAGGATGTTTAGCACAATTTCTAACACTGCCATGTCAACACATTTATGGATCTACTTCTGGAATTTAAAATTTCCTAACACCAATATAGTCAACACATCTAAATCTGGCCTTATGAGTACAGAATAAGCACACTGAAAGTAACAGCTTTTCTATTTTTCTGATTAATTTATTAAAACCTCTTAAATTCCATATGACATTAAATTGTTAAGTTATAGGCTTATGCCAGTTTTAGCCACCTTTTTTTTTTTGACAAATTTTAATGAGCACTTCTCTTCATATCTATGTCATGTTCTGTTTCTGGCTACTTCCATTAAGGAGACAATCATTACCATTTTTAATGTCTAACTTCTCCAACAAATCTGATTAAAATGAGTATTACACTGAATGTGCTTCTTTTCCCACTGATTTAAAAGATACAGCGATAATTACACCAGATTGCTAGAACTCAACTGTTTAGGAACAGAACATTGTATCTTATGGGATGTGTGTCACAAATTATCTTCATTTTTCACTAAGTTCTTCCCATCAAACTACATTTTCCCAAGAGGATATAAAAATAGTCTCTTCAAAAACAAATTAAAGAACTAAGGAATTCAAAATACTGACCCTTTCTATTGAGTAAATTCAAACTCCAAAATTATGAAAGGCTCCAAGAATATTCTGTGGGATGACAACTAAGCCATATTGTTGTGGCAGCAGAATAAATGTAAAGTTATTTTTATGCTAGAAATTAAAAACATTACTGTCAGTTAGTAAAATTAATTATTTTTAATTGCTAATAGCTCTTGAAAAGTTGGAAATTTCCAAACATAAGTACTAACTACTAGATTTATCCAAAGATTTAGAATCAGGAGAAATAATAAATATTAATTATTTGTATTCATAACAAGAACTGAAATTATAAGCAACTTAATATTAATCTAAAAAATATTCGGAGCTAACATTTTTGCTAGTTTAGAAAATATCACACTAAAACCAGAAGCTCAAATCTTGAACTGCAGGAAGTCAGCCTTAAAATAATAATTGTGGGTGGGTTTTTTTGTTTGTGGGTTTTTAGTCGGGTTTGTTTCTTTGTTTGTTTGTTGTGTTTTTTGTTGGTGGTGGTGGGTTTTGGTTGGTTGGTTGTTTTTTTTAATGTTTTTTGGGGGTTTGTTTTTTTATTTTTTTTTGTGAAGATGTTGTAAAATTTATTAGAACTACCTGAAAAAATCATAGCTTGTTGAGCAGATAAGATTAGGTGAAAAATTTGTAAAGATGACTAGCACACAAAATGATTTCTAAGGTAATACCTGCAGTTCTAAAAAGTAACTATTGACAGCTGAGAAATATAGCAGCGAAATGCTAAGCTCTGTTTCAGTGGGAATTTCACAGGAAAATGACTTTCATAACATTTTGCAAAAAGAAAAGAAACTCACAATATTTTTCTTGCAGAAAAACTGGTTTGCAGTCACACATCTTTTCTTCCATTCATATTATACAAATTGCTAATGACAAAACTGTTTTAACCTGAATTAAACAATCCTTAAAAAGTTTTGTGTTCCCTGCTAAGCAAGGTACACGGCATTGTTGTGGAGTGAATTCACAAACGTAGCCCTATATAGCTTAGTTTGAAGACAGTGCCTACAAAACCGTCACACTCAAAGTTTTAGAGAGATACTGATGTATGAGAGAATAGTGGTGTATCTGCTAAAGTGGAGATTTTATAGTGCATTCCAGCACTGTAGGGATAATTACTCAAAGCAAGGGTCATCAATAGTATTTTTCCCTTTTGATTATTTGATGACACTAGTAAATCTTCTTGTGTTTGAAAGATGCTGAATCCCATATATAGGCTTTGCAAGCATATGGGTACAAGAACATCCATCCATACAAATATGTTTGAACAAAAACATAAATTTTCTAAAGGTGGAATAGTGCAGATTCTAAAGTCTCAGTGGTCCCAGGTCACATAATATCTCCTTTCACCTTCTGTACCAAGAGACATGAAAATCCGTGTTTGAAGCCTGGTTTTGCTCCAGCAATTATATTATAATGTCTTTGGGGCTCGAGGTTTTTGGTCTAAGAGATTTCCAGTGAGGTGTTTAAAAGATGCATAGATGAGGTTCTTAGGGACACGGTTTAAAGGTTGACTTGACAGTGCTAGGTTAACTGTTGGACTCGATCTTAAAAGTCTTTTCCAACCAAAACATTTCTATGATTCTATGAAAAGCAATACATGTTTATCTCTTGCAAACTAGACATATAGTGCAATAGTCTACCTTGACTCTTGACCTACATAGACCTGTCAGACATCTTTCTTGCTATTAACTTTTTTACTGGATAATGAATTTTCACTAGTAATGATGAAACTCAGGCTATACTGACATAAAGTTAAGGGTATTTGATCCAATCATGGCATGACTGACACTCATAAGAGTGTCTCCTCTGTTTCCACATATGCACAGAAAGGAGACTGAGGTACCAGATGGAATAAGTTCCAATACTAGCTCTCAGCTAGTTTGGTGTTGTACTTGAGGCAACAAGCAATTTACTCTCGTTATTGTCATGAAGATAACCAAGCATGACCTTGATCTGATATACCTAGGGAATTAGTGGGATATATCAGACTGTACAATCATTGAGTAGTGACTTTTCATAGTAAATCTGCTCTTTAATATATCATTTTTATTAGAAAATATATTGGTCAGTAATGAGACCCATGAGCTTGTAAGAAATGACAGCCATTCCAGGTGTCTTCTGAGTGCATTCAATTATCAACTAGGGTTTTAATCAGACTTAGTTCTGCAAAACTATTTCTGTAGAGATGTTAGCTTTTGGTGTCTTGAAAATAGATGTTCAGTGTACATCGCAAAAAATTAATTTGGCACTCTGTTTTTTCTTTCACATTCTGAGAACTTTAAAGATCAAGGGTAATCCAGCAATAAGGGTTGGAGAGGTAAGATCAATGTAAAGACTTCGTTAAGTGTCAGTAAGATTGCTAATTTAACCTGCTATTTCTGCTTAGGAATGTAAGATTACGATTTATTTCTATCTGAAAGAAGCAGAATTTCAAAAATAGCATAAGATCCATTACAATGAAGAAGAAAAACGATAGTAGTCTAGTATGATATTTTAATTAATACTGGGCTAACCCTGGACGACTGGAAATGTCAACTGCAATTGGCCATGTCAAACCACAAATATGTGCAGTCTAGTGACCAAAAAGGTGATACTCTGAGGAAAGCAGAAAAGAATAACTATCAAGCAACTCACATGACAGCACACGAAACTTAAAAGAAATTGAAACTGCAGTTGTTGTGCTGGACTGAGACAGCCACTGGTACTGGCACTAAGCACACACTTTGGGCAGTGCCAAACTAGTTTAAAACAGGGTTTTCTGTAAAATATGACTGTGAAGGTAATGCATATTTTTCAATGTGTAATTTTAATAGCCTTGTCTTGGCTCCTCTTTGTCTGTTTTTCTATGCATACCATGAAAATACGTATTCATTTTTTTCCCTTCACTCCCTTTTGTGGAGAAGATTGGTGTCTGAAATTCCACGGCATCAAGTTCATTTTCTGCAAGTAATACTATCACATGTGTACCATTCTTTAGCAGAAAAAAATGCTATTCATGTTCTCTGCAGGTTTAAGAAACGTTTTATTTATGCTGCAACATCGCTGTTTCCACCATCTTCGGAGTACAATATAAGGCAGGCAGTTGCTGAAAGACAAAATATCATCTTATAAATAAAGAATTTATCTATCCCAAATTTTGAATACCATTTACTTGTCAAAAATGGAGAGTGCAGCAAATAAAAAAAAATTACCTAAGAGTATGCCGGATGATAGACAGTTTTCCTTAAATTTTTAAGTTCCTCACAAATGCATGGTTCTATTGTGTCTCTCTATGATTTACAAAGCCCTCTTGTATATTAAATATCACTTTGAAGAGTTTGTGTTTTGGTCAGAAAGGTAATTCTGACTTGAAGAACACATCAACTTCTATATAAAAGTTAGCTAAAACCAAAACCGAAAGCCAGTGATAAGTAAGTGTAAATTACTGTTTTCAGACAATGCTTAAAGCATTGGCTGCAGTGTAATTATAGATCTCCTGGAATAATATTGGAGACATTATTTAAAGTAAAAGTTTCATAGGTGTGTGCAGAAAAATAATACAGTGTTGTGTAATTTGTTGTGAACATTTTCTTTTTAACCCTCCTGTGGAATACGCCTGTGTAGCTGTGTAGCACTTGAACGGGCATGACGACAAATACTCAAAATCTCTCAACCCAAATTAAGCCAGAGATGAAAGTTTCCCATCAAGATAGATGCAGAGACAGACAGACAGACATGTAGAATCTCTTTGACTTCATGAATCACCCAAAGAATCATCTTCAGAATGAATTTTGCATTTAATTCCTTTGTTTTCTAGGTAGCCTATTCTACTGTTAATCATGTTAGGATCTGAGAATTTTCCAGTGAAATACTGATCCAGGCAACTCATATGACTAGACATCCAGACAATTACTTTTGTTGTTCCTCCTAAAAGTTATCTTTGGATAGACAGGGAGTCATCCTTGCTGGATCCAAAAATATGTGTGTAGAAGCAGGTAGCAGGACATGGCTGGAGCTGGCCCCATCTGATGTATAAACCTAGAACTTAAGTGCGCATTACCAAGCCCTCTTTATTCTAGGAAGATTAATTATTTTTCTCTACTAGGAAGTAAGATGCCAAAAAAACCCCACAAAAGCTTGAATTTTCAAACTGGCCTTTGGAATGAACATGCAATCTAATGTCTGAATAAACTCAACTCTCATGCAAGTGCAAGTTAGGTGACTGAGACATTTCTCTTGTGCTGTTTCTGAGAATCTAGACTTCTCAGTATTGTAGGATTAAAGTTACAACCTAATTGTCTATTTTTGCTATATGATTTTCATGGTAATTTTGCCTGCACTTTAGGCATATGCACAACATTAAAAAATTTTTAGATCTGTAGCAATTGTGTTCTTATTCATTATCAATCCTCTGTACCTTCAAGTCACTTTAAAATCAACATTGGTTTTTTTCTTATTTTAGTTCAAATTGCTTTTCCATGCTGCATTAAATGACCAGATTTTATATCACGGAACATGTTAGTTTGAATTGTAGATACTATATGAACATATTTAAAAGACAACTACTTAAAGTTATGGTGATATTTTACACCAAGTAAAGTGTGTTTAAATTCATGGCAACAATGGATAATCGCGTTATTCCTGTATTAGTTACTACTTCAGGCAAATGGGATTATTTAACGAGTCCCTAATGTAATGCAGTAACAGAGGATCTTAGCACTGTACCTGCAGAGTGTCTAAGAAAACTTAAGGTGTAAGTGAAGAAACTTGAAAGAAATACTATTACAACGTACTCATAACAAAAACGCATTTTCTGTTATTTTTATCTTTAGTCATTTTTTCTTATTTACAGAAAAGTAAAAGCTAAATAAAACCTCCGATCTGAGTACTTAGAAGTTATTAGTTATGATTTCCTGGAACTCATTTTTGGTTCAGCTCAGGACAGTTGCCAAGCACTGGCTTCTCAGACCATCTCAGTGTGGCCATTAGCTGCCTAAGCATAGGTAACTAGAGCAACTTGAGATATTCCAGATCCATTGGGCCTCTATTTGCTACCTTAGAAAGATATAATTATTGTGTAGGTCTTGTGTTATACCTACTAGCCTCATTTCAGCTACTGGAGAGCATCTCAGATAGTCTATATTTAGGCAGTTGAATTCTACACTCAGTGTCCAACAGTTGAAAGCTAGTCTTTTTCATCACATCCCAAAGTTACACCACAAAAATCAGGCCACAGAATATCAGTGTAAGTCCTTCCAAAGTGACATGGGTGTTTTTCTCTTTTTTATTGATTGTACTGCAGAACAACAATTTACATTCACAGCACAGCCCAGGAAAAATTGGTAAGGGTAACAACGCATGCCCTGATGACGCTTGCAAAAGACAAAAGAAGGAACATCTGGTGTAAAGACAAAATAAAGGAAATGGGAAAGAAAAGTGAGATATGCCAAATTTTGTACTGCTATTGTATGTATTATACTAATTTGCTGTGTAGACCTTATGTATTTTCAGTGTGTGCGAAGATCAGAACCAAGTAAAGGATGATAGCTGACTTCCAACTAATTAATTCTCAGAAAATCATAACCTGGATACTTAGTACATTTAAAATGTTAGTAGTCAAATCTATACAATATTTGCATAGAATGTAATTCGTAAGAAATTTAAAATATTATCTGCAGCTGGGAAAGTGTTTTGGTTTTTGTTTTGTTTGTTTGTTTTTAATAGTGTTTCTGAACTGAAAAAATAGGAAGGATAGTTTGGTCAAAATAAAAGGGAAATGATGGAACTTTTAATTTAATGAAAAACAGCCAACAGCAGTACAACCCTAGCCTGGGCAAATTAAAATTTTATCTCAAGCCTTAGGTTACATTTTTAGTTTTATTTTCAGACAGTTATTTTGGTGTGACGATGCGGCCCTGAAACAGGAGCCCTCATGCTCGAGTAGCAATTTTCCTAGAAAGAAGAGATTCATAACTGTGTTAACTTTACAAATTTCTCTCTGCATGTGTGTGAGACCACTTCTATTACAGAAAATATATAGATCAGCTATGGTATAAAGATGTGTTCAGTTGCTTTCCACTTTTCATTATATCTTTTTTATATGTCTTGTTAGGGACTAAAAACTTCCTGAAAGCATCATGAAATTAAATGAGGCTAAGATCACATCTGCCCATTTCTAACTGTAAAGGCACACTGCACTCTGGTATGAGCTGAGAAAGCATAGAAACACAGGGCTTAACATCTTTGTAGCACATTTGGGATAGGAAGCCAGAAGTTGATATTATAATACCTTGGAAAACAACCACTACTTGGCTTTAGATATAGGGAAAAACAAAGAAATTAGCCTGGACCTGTAAGACTAGCAAGACCATTGGTGACTTATGCTGACAATCTAATTTAAAAATAAATATATTTTTTAAGACATTAGCTCTGTGGAGGTGGGGGAAAAAGGGCTCTATGCATGAACATTCAACCCCAGTACAGGCAACATGAGGGGGCCAGGATATTAGCCAGGACTCAGACATGTTGAGCAGAAAGATGCTGTTTCCCTGAGTTTATACTGTCTGTTTAAACTGGACTGGAGAGACATGAGCCTTGACAGGCTGTGTGTGAGTGCCATAGAATAGAAATCTTATACTATACACTTTGTAATAGGCATGGCTATCCACGCAGTAAACCCATCCTGCTTAGTAAATAAATTTCAGTTTATGTCACTGAATGATGTGGTTCTTTTCTTGATGTAACCCCACTCTAAGTCCCCCCATGACATATCTACATGGCACTGACAGCCATTTCACAGCTGTCTCGTCTTCATGCTAGTCTAATTCGCGTCACAGTACCTGAGCTCACTTGGCTGTGTCTATATTAGGACTTTACATGTATATCACATTAGTCACAAAGAAGACTTACAGATAAGTATAATCTTGACTGAAGCTCCAGATCTTCTTAGCAACAGATTTCTGTACATTCTTGTTTTGCAGAATAGTGGCTGCTGCATCACTGTGAGCAGGGTGGATCAAAGAAGTAAAAGCAGATTCACAATTTCAGCAGCATCAGAGTATGCAACCAATCTTTTTGAACATACTCAAAAAAACCCCTATAAATGGAAGATACAGATCAATAGACATCAATTCCTAGCTAAAATATACTTTAAAATATGTAGCACATTTAAAAAAGTAAAAAAGAGAACACGGTGAAAATTTATATTGTTTATATAAAGGGAAGTTTGAGAATTTGTTAACAGAGTGAAGAAAACCTTTGTGAGATCACAGGAGCTTATTTCAGGCCCAAGCAAAAATGCCAATGGGGTTTTTAGAAAAAAAATAGAAGTTTTTTTCAGAAATTCTCAGTCCTGGTGTTCCGCTGTTTGCCCACCAGTACCTTCTGAATTTAGAAAACTTAGCCTCCTCTGTGCCTTCTTTTTCTTCACTGTCTTCTACTACAGCAACTAATTTGGGATTTCAATGAGGAAAATACTTACTGGCTTAGTTTTACATTTATGCTTCCACACCTAACTACATATTGACATTTTTGCTTAAGTTTTTCTGCTCTGAAATAAATTAAAAAGATATGCAAAGTTGTTTGCTTTGTGGTTTTGCTTGCTCTCATTCTAGCCAAGGATGCAGCAAGTCTTCCTTCAACAAAGTGCTGCCGGCAAGCTTTATAACATGGAAGGACCACAATTTGGTCATGTATGAAAAAATATGTCCATGATTTTAGAAGGTGACTTAAATGTTCAAATATGAAGTCTGTTTATTTAACTCTTATGACTGTTAATGAAGACCAAATTATTTGCCTATCGAATTAATATGACACTAATAGTCATGCAAGCAGTGTCTGATGTGTTCAGATTGGGTTTGCATTTAGTTCTAGAGGCAAAAGTTTAGATTGATGAACAATGTAAATGGATCACTCTTGGGCCTTGGCACTGGAGTATAATTCCAGCATAATGAGATAACAAAGAGACTCTGACTTTTTTTTCTTTTTTTTTTTTTCTTTTTTTTTTTTTTAATTTAGAGAGGCTTGGGGAAACAAATCGTTGAAAACAGAGAATACCAATTAGCTTCTCAATTTCCCTCTATTCTTCTGCCCTCTCTTCCTCAGTCCCTTTCCATTATAAAACTATTTCAGAATTACAGTTAATGTATTTTTGTGATAGTAGGAGCCTTTGAACAAGACATTCATTTTGAGCATGCTACATACAAAGGTGTAATTGAAGAGACAAATTCATTCCATATTTCAGTGTTTTGAAACTTTTAATTCTAAATTTGAAAAGTAGCACTTACATAATGATGTTTGATGTACTCCAAACCTGATATTTCATATATAGCACATCTGATATTTTTTGAAAATTCTAGGAAAAAAGCATTCTAACCATCATAATTTAAATACAATCTTATTCATACTCTCTTCAGGATACTTTAAAAAAGGCCTAGAAGGGTCTATTAAACTGCATTTAAGCCCAGTACACTTTGCAGGTGTCCAGTATAATGAACACTTTAAATGGCTATGCTCTAAGGTTAATTTGTTCTATAAAATTGCCCAGACCCCTCTGGAGTATTCATTAGTAGAATAAAACAGAGACCTAATCCAGATAGATGCTAAAGGATTATCATTATTGCTGTAAGGATGACTTTGATAAAATTCTAATTGGTATTGCCGCATGGGGACTGAACAAACGAAGCAGATTATGATAAATACTGGGTTTCAATCCTCTCTAACTAAATTCTGAGACTAGGGTAAAATAAAGTGATCAAATTCATCAGAAAACAGATAGCTACCTCAATTTACTCCAGAATTTCTTTGAGTGGCATGAAAGATAAAATTATACTCAACTGCAGATAATTACACCAAATGTCAACACAATGCAATTAGAGCTAAAAGAACATTGCAGCACTCATTTTGCTTTTAACAGCATCTTCATTGCAAACAGTCTTTTGTCTCATTAGTACAGGACTGACAGATTTAAACCTATCGTTATACAGATTTTTCCATAATAATATCAAATATGATCATTTATTTTTTTATCTCTGGGTCACTTAAACACAAGGGAGAATTTGTATTATCCAAAATCAAAATAAAATAAACCATCTAATTTTGAATTTAGGTCTATAACTGGTAAAATTCCTGTGTCTTGAAATGACAATTCCTATGCTATTAGAACACATTGTAAGTAGTCATTGTATAGGTCCATCAAATAGAAATTTTAATTCTTTGTTTGTCATTATGGTTTTTGTCTTTAGCAAAAATTATAAATTGATATGTTTTTATGTGAGTAGATATTGAATTATCATCCATACTTTATCTACCTTCAACTACACCATTTTTGGAAGAATAATTCCACTCAACATAAGTTGTGGTAGCAGAACACAACCTTTATTTTTGTTACCACAGGTCAGTTGTCACTGTAAAACAATATCTTTTTTTCTGGGCTGTGTCCACCTGTAGAATGCTACTATTCTGGATACTTTTATTTTACAAAAATGTGCAAAGTCAGATTATTACATGATACCTTAAAGGCCTTTTTAATTATAAGAAGTACACATATTAGTATAGCATACATAAACTTAGATGTCATATATATGTGGGCTGAATGTGGATCTATATTGTTATGTCCTTTTTTATTAATGACAAAAATTCTGAACTAAGCAAATGACATATACATATACACACATTTGACGTATCTGTGTTTATACCTGCAGCCGCATTTCCCCAAAAAACCCCTGAAGAACCAACAAAAGAAACCCCAGAATCAATATTTCATAATGAACTGGGGTTTTCCCAGTCTATGATTTAAATTTGAATCTATATATACTCACAAAAAAATTACCCAAAATGTCAATGGCATGTAAGATTAATATTCAGGAAGTTACCATACAAATTATTGAGAATTTAAAGATAAATCAAGAACCTAAAATGAGGGGAAAACGAAAAGTAGTAGGACGATTATTACATTATTTTTGACAAAAGTGTTGAAGCAATTTACTGAAAATATGTTGAAGTATATATTTTCAGCAGTCTTCAAGGAAATAACATATCTATATTCTTTCATTACACAGTTTACTTAGAATCACTAAAGGTTATAGCTAGGCATAGACTAAATAAAAAGATGCCATGTAATTCAGAAAGACCAAGATAATGTGATTTTGGTCTGAGTTGTTTCTATAAACAACTTCTCAGATTTAATTAATTTAAAATAAAAGTTCCTATGACTTTGTTTAACTGCTGATAGTTATCAGTTCCTTTACACTGTAGTGGAAAAATCATGAAAGACCAGAAAGATCTATTCAAGAATTTTTCCTCATGAGCATTTCCTAATGATGTCATAAGGTTTTCTCACCTGTACTATATGTCATCAGCAGGCAGCACTGAGAACACAACCACTTCCACCACAGGCTCCTGTAATGAATGTTTGTAAGAGACAGTCCTAGTATATATGTTCAGTCAAAGATTAAATATTTAGGATTCAAGAATGTATTTCTTGCTCCTTTTTGCTCTATCACATTATTAAATACGGAGGTATGCAGCATGAGTGATGTTTTTATCGTAAGTTATGTTGATCAGTAGAACTGCTGCAACTGTAATTTATCCATGTGTGTCAGAAGAATATTTCAAATGGCTCTATTATACCTGTTTGTTCAAGTGTGCACAATTAAAATGTTATGGGATCCATTACAAACAAGACTGAGATATTCTGTATCATTTCTCAGGTCAAAACCAAGTAATGAACAAAACCTCCAGATATTCTCTGAAATAAATTTTTATGGAGAGTGGTGACGTTTTAATTTTGTGCAGCAGAAGTTTGTCCAGTTTTTTTCAGGTATACGAATTGCTTATATCATGTAAATTTCTTCAGTGAAACTTGTTTAACACTTAAAGAAAAAAATATACCCCATCTCCCGATTATCTCTTTAGACTACCGTTACAATATCACTATCCCTATTACCTAAATCTGCATTTATAGTGTGTCACACACCTGTAGTTGTCCACATTGCAAGAACATAGAGGCCTCACAAACACACCATTTTCTGCTGTTAGCTCTGGAACAGAGTTATTCAGTTTTTCTCTCTCTATCAACCCTGCTCTACCACAGCTTCTCATATCCGATGGTTGCTTCTCTATCCTCCCCGTTTCCTAACTGAGTTTTCTCTCTTGGCAGTTGTTTCACCTAGAGAGACAGACAACTGGCAGAAAACAACTTCACTTGTATTACCTACTCTCTCTGTGATTTTGTGTGATGCTGATATGGGCTTACTTGAGTTCTGTTTTGAGGATGGCCAGCTCTGTTCACACTTTGCTCTGCATCTAATCCCTCTAGCCAAATCTGACACACCTTAAGAACAGGCCTGACCACACTCTTCCTGCTAAACTAGAGCTATCAGACTGCTACTTGAATCTCTGTCACAAATCTAGTCCTATAGTTTTGTTTAATGGCTATAAAACCTGTTCCTATTTGTTCTACTTTATTCCTGAATGAACTATACATGTTGTGTATTATGTACATAGTCTTAGAATACATGCACTCAGCAGTGTTGATTCCTGAGAGTTTGGGACATTACATCCACTAGTGATAGACGTCTAGGCAATATAAAAAATCATCAAAAGTTTAAAAAAAGAAGATATTTTAAAATAGTCACAATCTATGTTTTTATAACATCACATACTGGTGGATTCTACAGAATTCATATCTGATAAGGCCCAATTGAGGAACAAAGGAGAGAGCATTTCCAGCATTAAACAAGAATTTGTTCAGCTTGGCTGGAAACTTTCCAAATTATTTTAGATGATGTTTAATATTAGAAACTAAATAACATTGTTAGTGGAATACAGATAAATGAAAAAAAATAGTCTGATTTCATCAGTTCAGTCAGGGTGTTGGTGATTCAAATTAATTCTTTTTGAATGTCTATGTGAATTTTTCTACTGTAAAAAAAAATTAAGTGAAAGAATGACATGACATAGCTGAACTGAGACTGCAGAGATGTGTTTCTTGTGCTGCTTTCTGTCAGTTGAGGCTGATACAAAGAGGACACAGAGAAGGAGAGAAAAATGAAGGACTTCGGATTAAAACAAAATGCAGACCTCTGCAATTTTTTGATTTATTTTCTTTCCTGGAAAAACATTTTTAAGACATTTTGAATGCTCTGGTTATAGTGCTTTTACCTACCATGGAAGATCTGTCTCAATTTGCTGTTACAGTGTTACAGACCTCTGCTCTTAAGTGCTCCTGATGTCTCTTGTTACTCATCTTTACAATTTCATCCATGCTACATTCCTGTAGCACAAACATTCATTGGAAAATTGCTAGTTCCTGTCTTATCACAAAATCAGATTTCAACTGGTATCTACCTTTCTACTTCCTCTATTCACAAATCATCATACATACACATAAACTATATCTTTTCAGCTCTCATATACTTCCAAATCTTTTACTGTCCCATCCATCTACCTTCACACTTCTTATTGTCTTCTGTTGTCTCCTATATCCTGAGCTATAATTGAGTTAGATGCTTAAATCAATATACTAAATAATTTTTTTGTCTAATTTAGGTTCAGCTTGAAAGAAAAGATTAGGTCTGAATAGTCTTTTTTTTTTTTTCCTGACAGATAGCTAATAGTAACTAAAAATTTTGTTCTCGAGAGAATCTTTTAAATTACATGCCATTTGAGTCCATATCTGAGTTACTAGACATTTAAAGTATGTAGTTTTAAGATTAGTTATTTTGAACTCAAAACCACTAAGAGTAAGGAAAATACAGGAAAAAGGAAAATAGCAAACTGTTGCAAAAATATGGGAAAAAATGTATCTTAGTAAATTGTAAGTACCTTTATCCAATGTTTGTCAGTTCACTTTTGTACATCTTGCTGGCTATATGTGTCTATAAAGTACCGCTTTGTACTTTCCTATAGAATAAAATTCTGATAAGGTTCAGTATGAGAGGGTAGTATAATCTCAAAGTCCTGAAATGAACTCAGAGAGACACTAGCAACCTTCCTATTGTCTGACAGAACATTTATGATCTTAGCTTTATTTATTTGCTGGGTAAATTATTTTGCAGATTGCTGTTAAATCTAAAAATGTGCTACCAGATCAAGAAAACACTTTTACGTGTCCCTTGACAAATTTATCACCATGGCAAAGATCTCTAATAAACATAACATTCTTCATCAAAGTACTTCAACAAAACAGGCATTTTCTTCTTTCTCTCTTTTTGATTCTGAGACCTACAATGAGCTCTTGTACACTAATGGTGGTACCTAACAGTATCATCGCACAAATTTTGGATGGAAAGCATATGTACACCGGGGCATGCTTGATATCCATCAGGTAACTGCAATTATACCTGCTGTATCATCATGCCTTTTAAGTGAACTTTTGGCTTGGGACATAAGTACATTATATTGTTACAGAACCATTTGCACTAGCTGAGTGTTTCCTACAGGATGAAGTTCAAACAATTGGTTTTGACATAGATAGCACTATGTGATCTATGAATTTCAAGACTGAAACATTTTCATTTCTGCTACCATTTGGCGACAGTGAATATCAGTCATGGATTTACTTTTATTTTGCTTGAATATTTCTTTTTTAGGTTATTCTATGTACTCTACCTGGAGTTTTCTTTCAAACAAGCTGATAATTTGTCCAGTTTTAATTGTTTAAAAGAGACAACTTTTAAGATTAAAACATTTCTGGAAACACTTGTGCTAAGAAAAATATATTCAAGGCCAGGTGCAGCCCAAGTGTGATTTAGAAGAGGGAAGCTTTCTCAGTGTAAGGATTACTGTCTGTACTGCATGACAAAACCAGACTTCAACGAAATGGAGGGCTGCAGAAACAGGGATGCAGCATGACCCTGAGCAGAGCTGCAGCCGCACTCTCACTTCCAGTTCTCCCATAGTCCAAGCACTACAGCAAGAAAATGGGAGAGGGACTAATATCTCTCGATTCTTTTCTCCCCTGAATGTATCCAGATTATCCTAATTTAATTTGTTAAACCTACACATCCAATATGAAACCTCGGAATATTCATTTATAAATACTGTGCGTAAGAGGGAAATATACAGTCACATATGTGATGTATGGATAGACAGTTAGATGAATAGGAGAAAAAAACCTCAATGAGTACGTAAGAACAGATTTCTAAATCTTAGGCTTTAGCATAAATGGTAATGAGAACACCGCATGCCAGGTCATACCCTTCAGAGCAGTTGGAAAAGAATGAGTGAAGAGTGTGAAGAACAGAAAATCTTAAACTGTACCTCAAGCCTTTTAGAACCACCAAGCAACTGAAGTTTCAGGCATATGAGTGGAAGCACAAGAATAGGTACCTTGACAAAAGAATCCTCTGAGAGTGCTCTTTTTGGGAAATTATTCTGCAGTGTTGTGCAGAGTTTAACCAATTATTTCTGGTCGTGTCTGCACATAAAATTTTCTCGCTTCCTCTCCATGTGCCTAACACTTACTAAGTGTTGTAAAAGTTTTAGAAAAATTAAAAATCACATGACAGAACAGTGCCCATAGCACCAGGAGCCATTTAGAATCTACAATAGATCACTCAAGTCCTACTAAAGTACAATGGTGTGATGTAAAATTAATTAACATTCAGTATAGTCTCAAATGTCTAATATGAAATCTATTTGCAAAATCCCTTGTTTTCATTGCATTTATTCATCTGAGGATTATCAGTGCAACACAGGTCCTCTTAAAATTGTTTACTAGTAAATGGCTAATGTGTTCAGATGTTAATTATTCTGTTTCTACTTGAGATTAAACAAACAAACAGACCATTAGCCACTGAAAACATTTGATTGTCAGTTATTCCTTACTTTATGAAGACTATTGCAGTGAACCAACATATGATTCACCAGTGAAATAGGTTACGAACTAAAGTCAGACTAGAAATCTTAAATGTAACTGCTGCCTTTGAAGGAGTAAAGAAACTGCACATGAAACCCAGGCATCCAACATGAATGGAAAGGTCTCTGAAAGGTCAGGTAAAAGTCAGTGCAGTATCAAACTTAAAGACTAATTTTCAAAATGCAAAGGTAACAGTTTTAATCTTTCCCCCAACCTCTTTCACACGCACTAGAAATGTTGTTTCAGATATATATAGCCAGCCAGTTTTTAAAGAACATTTGTTTCTGGGGCAAACAGGAAATTAGAAGTTGAGACTGATCTCAGTCTATTTGCACTGATTTACATCTGAGTTCATTGTTCTCAGTCTAAGTCTCAGTTTTGTAGCACTCGTTATATGTTGCAAATACATAGTGTAATTTGCAGTCTGCTACACCATTGTGTAATGTGCCATAAAGATACAAGAATGTACAATTAATGATTTAGTATGTTTTCAACACGATAAAATGCAGAAAATATCTTTTTTTTTTTTTTCATTGAAACAAAAGAACTATTGCTATTCCTTGCTATTCCTCCAGTCTTGCTTTTTGCTTTAGGAAAGATGTTTTTAGTATGCATGGTGTAACTATCTGTTAAGGGTATGCAATCTAAATTAAGATAAAGAGAGGAAGTTTGAAGAATTTCTCCCACTTTGTCTGAAAGAATAAAATTATCTCTTTATAAACATTATTAGTTTAATGTGGACAAATTAACCTGGAACTAGTTAAAATAATGTACTTAATAAAAGGCTGCAGAAGGTTACCTTCTCCAGCAAAGTTCTGATAAATTTCAACACTTTTACTGTATCAGTAAGGAATGAGTCCGTGTTTCCCTCCAAATAGTGAATCATATTCTCACTAAGGCCAGTGACACACTCAAGTCTCAGTTCACCAAGTTTAGCAAAAAAGTTTCACTGCTGAAAGGATGATAGAAATTTTTACTCCTCATTGACAATAGCATAAGATGTATTTCCAAAACAATGATTTTAACATTAATCTGATGATCTTAACACGATTTCAACATTCAATATGTAAGCACTACACAGTTTCACAGTTTCTCACATTTTTGAATGCTTTAGCTGTATCTACTAAAATAAAAAAAGAAAAAAAAAAAGAGGTTAATTTTGTTGTAAAATGGCCTGACCAACATTCACCACTTATGCCTCTGCTGCACCTCCTCCTTACACCACTGTCTGAAACAACATGTACACTATTGTATCAAACAACTTCCAAAGAATGTAATTTTTCTCATGCAAGGAGTACCAGAACATGATAAATATTAAAGAATTGAGGGAGAAAGGTTAGTTGAAGACAAAAGCAAATGGTTTGGGGTTTTATAAGTTCAAAAGTAAAATGTGTGGAGTGGATAAAGGTTGCAAATCAGTTTCCTTTTACAAGATGATAGGAAATATCAGAAGAAATAATGGCTAGACTGATTAGAGTTTTTGAGTGCTTCAGGGAATAGGATCCTTGCTTTCACCCAACCACCATCATAACCTAACCTTTTTCACAAGTGTGTTTACTTTAAGTTGAAATTCTTATTCACATCACTTTAAGACAAAATTAGACTAGATTAAATTATAGCAAGCATACTGTACTGAATGGTGAGTATAAACTCTCCTACACTGGAAAGAAACTGAAATATCTGGGTAGATGGCCTCTCTTTCTCTTGAATTCACTCAGTGGCTATCTTCCTGACTCTTCTTCCCTTACACAGTTTTAGTTCAGCTAACTAATCTTGCAGTGAATATAATGTTGCCTATATATTACAGTGCAAGTCACAACCCAGAGTATAATCATTATACAGGCTCAAATTTCTGGGAGGTGAAATAGTTAACAGCAAAGGCACTTGAAAGATAAGTGCCATAAATAAGAAATAAAGATAAGTTAAAAAAGCTTTTTAACATCATTCTGGTTTTAATAATCTCATGTAATAAATTCAGTGAATGGGAAATATTATTAGAATAATTTACTATTCATCTAGACTAATTCATGGCATATAGTAACTTATTATTCCCCTCTTTTTCTTACATGAGTTCTAATGCAAACTTGATTTACTTTTCTTCTTCTCTGTTACTCTTCCTGATACTGTACCTGACATTTAAGAATGAAAACTGTGTGAAGAAACAACTGTAAAATACATAAATATACACATGTATTAACACAATGTGATTGCAACTATAGATAAACTTAAATATTACTTAAATTATGCATAGCAATTTTTATTAAATTAACCTTATGTGTTCTAGGAATTATGTGTATAATAATTGCATGCATTTTCCATTGAAGCAAATGAAATACTTGTTAGAGAAATTAAGGTGTGACTATATAAATGAGTAATTATTTTTGATCCAGAAAACTTCTGCCTCAATTTTGGACTATCATTTTTCTGGTGTAAGGGGATTGGCTATACTGTGTTTTTCTGTACTGCACTGAGCACCAACAAATGAAACTGTTATTCTGAATTCTTATTATTTTTATTTCTGTATGTTTGAAAAGTCTTACTTTATAAACCATTATGAAGAGTTATCTGTAGTTCATAATGTAGGTAACAGATGATCAGTAAAATCTTCAATTTATTGTTCACTTGCACTCTTATTACACAAATTGCACATCAGAGAAACAAATGGTAGTCTGAATGATAGCGTAGTACTGATGGTAATATATCCTTTTATATTTACTCCCATATTTTATAGTTTTCCATGTTCATGTGATTAAAATAATATCAATTTCATTTTGTAACAATAAAAAAAAAAAATCATAACCAGGAGCACACTAAAATATCCCCAAACTAATAATTAGAACTAAAAAATACAAGGTTTTCCTTTCTCAGAGTTTTCAGTTTTTAAGAGGAATATGATCTGGCTAGATTTTATTATTCAGGGAACCTGAAGGAAAATAATTAAAATCTGTTCATATTTCTTAGCAAGAACTTTAAAGAGACTCAATCTCTACTTTCCTATAGGCATCTATTGCAAATACTGATTTATGGAAAAATATTAGAGAATGCAGTACATAGATTTTCTGCTAGTGAAAAAGACTGTTCTGATTCATACGCTGATACGGTTAGAGCCCAAACAAAATATGCACTTTCTAATCATTCAGATATTTCAGCTAAATTTGTTTTATACACTGTTTGCAAACATATCTTTGAAACAATGTATTAGATAAAACATTTCTGTGGAAAACTGCATGGATGCAAATGTAGCAACTGGATGGGAAATTATCTGCTAATGGCCTGAAACTATTAAAATAATAGCTAGAAGTAAAACTGATTGGACGATGATGCACATTTGGTTGAAAACATGTTTTTTGTCAACATTTCCTGATTAAGTCAATTGGACATTTCAGAGAGGGTATTTTGGAGTCTCTGTATAAAATTTGTGGATTACACTGAGCTAGCTATGTCTCCTCACATACCAAAACAAGAAGCTGGGCAGGACCGAAACACACAATAACCATGACAATCTACAAAAAAATAAAATATAAAACATGAGTTGGAGAAAAAGAGGCCTGAGAAGGACCCTGAGCCAACTATGAAACTGTAGTATTACTGTGGGTGTACCTGCACATCCTCCCCTCTGGTAAAATGACCTGGATAACAACAATGCTTTTGTATATAGTGCTCAAAACTTTCTGTCATGATGGTGTTTGCTAAAAGTGGAGGATGTTAAAAAAGAAGCTACAAATTACTACTGTACAAGGAGGCAGTAACAAGGGGTTACCAGGGGACAAGGGGATGTTTTAAACAAAGAAAGAACGAAAGAACCAGCTCAGAAAAAAAAAAAAAGAAATAGTATTGTTGAGAGATTGGAAGGGAAATGGAGCAACAGTGAGAACATGTTTTGTTGCTGTCAGAGTCCCCTTGGGGCATCATCACCTCTGCTCATGTTCAGCCAGCAACATCCCCAGGTCCTTTTTCCCCACGCATCTTTCCAACTACTCTTCCCCAAGCCTGTAGTGCTGCACGGGGTTGTTGTGACCCAAGTACAGGACCCGGCACTTGACCTTGTTGAACTTCATAAAAGTGGCCTCAGCACATTGATCCAGCTGGTCCAGATCCATTTGTATGGCCTTCCTACCCTCGAGCACATCAACGCTCCTGCCCAACATGGTGTTGTCTGCAAACTAACTGAGGGTGCACTTAATCCCCTTGTCCATATGGTTGGTAAAGATATTAAACAGAACTGGTCCCAATACTGAGCCCTAGGGAACAGCACTTGTCACTGGCCACTAATTGTATTTGACTCTATTCACCACAACTTTTTGGGCTTGACCATCCAGCCAGTTCTTTACCCAGCAAAGAGTACACCTGGCCAGGCCATGAACAGCCAGTTTCTCCAGAAGAATGCTGTGGCAAACACTGTCAAAGGTTTTACTAAAGTCTAGGTAGATGACATCCACAGTCTTACCCTTATCCACTGAGATCATCACCTTGTCAGAGAAGAAGATCAGTTTAGTCAAGCAGGACTTGCTGGAAAGCAGCTCTGCAGAGAGGGATCTGGGGGTTCTGGTCGACAGCAATCTGAACATGAGGCAACAGTGTGCCGTGGCAGCCAAGAGGGCCAACCATGTCCTCGGGTGCATTAAGCACAGCATTGCCAGCTGCTCGAAGGAGGTGATTGTCCTACTCTGCTCTGCACTGGTGCAGCCTCACCTGGAGCATGGTATGTAGTTCTGAGTGCTACAGTATAAAAAAGATATTAAGCTACTGGAATGTCCAAAAGAAGGCTACAAAGTTGGTGAAGGGTTTGGAGAGGAAGCTGTATGAGGAGCGGCTAAAGTAACTTGGTTTGTTCAGCCTGGAGAAGAGGAGACTAAGAGACCTCATTGTGGTCTACAGCTTCCTCACAAAGGGAGGAGGAGGGGTAGGTGCCAATCTCTTCTCTTTAGTGACCAATGACAGAACCTGAAGGAATGGCAGGAAGATGTGCCAGGGGAGGTTTAGGCTAGACATTAGGAAAAAGTTCTTCACTCAGAGGGTGGTGGAGCACTGGAACAGGCTCCCCAGGGAGGTGTCATGGCCCCAAGCCTGACAGTGTTCAAGAAGAGACTGGGCAAGACCCTCAGACACATGGTGTGAACTGTGGTGTTGTCATATGCAGGGATAGGAGTTGGACTCCATGATCCTTGTGGATCCCTTCCAACTCAGGACATTCTATGATTCTATGGTACTCGGAGAACACCTGGGTCTACTGTTAAAGATGGAGGAAAAGAAGGTATTAAGTACCTCAGCCTTTTCCTCATCCTTTGTAATTATTTTTCCCCCACTTCCAATAATGGATGTAGATTCTCCTTAGTTTTCCTTTTGTTGTTAGTGTACTTACAGAAACTTTTTTCATTATCTTTTACCAGAGCAGCCAGATTAAGTTCTTGCTGGGTTTTAACCCTTCTAGTTTTCTCCCTGCATAATGTCATGATATCTTTGTAGTCCTCCTGAGTTGCCTGCCCCTTCTTCTGAAGGTCATAAACTCTCATTTTTTTCCTGAGTTCTAGCCAAAAATCTCAGTTCAGCCAGGCCACTCTTTTTCCCCATCAGCTCATCTTTCAGCACATAGGGACTGCCTGCTCCTTACATTTAATTTAAACCATATTATCTGAGCAGTTTTTCCTGTGGAGCAACACATATTCTTCACAGAAAGGAAACAGTCCGGAGAGAAGCAACCTTATACAAGAGAACAGGAAGCTGTTATTTTATTGTTCTAAGCATGGATGATACTTTTTGTAGAACACCATTTAATTTCAGATATTACCAATATGATATCACTAAAAATAGCCTACAACAGTGTAGAAATATGAAAAGAATCTTGGATTTATAAGAAATAATAATTTAAAAAAAATATTGAGTCTACATAAGAGAAGGTTGAGAAAAGATATGGCTGCAATTTTGCAAAATGTAAAACAGGATACGAAGGACTGATCATCTCAATGGCCACTGTGGTAAGGACACCCCTTCACACTCAAACAACATAAAAAATGAATTCATTTACATTAAACAGTGTTTAAGGTTGTATATTATGAAAACTCTCCAAATATTCATGTTGTGAAGTTAATACGTCAAACTTCTAACAAAGTGGTTTGTTACAGGGGAACTTTATTTTACCATTTTCAAGAAAGTTTCACTGAAAGCACATGGAGATTTCTGTACTTCTTCAAAGTAAAACTTAAGTTTTGTATTACTTGAGTGCAAACTAAGAACTCCTGCTGTGAATCTTCTAGGAATTCCGCTGCACTATTTCTCTGAAAGCAAAAGACCTACAGCCAAATGACTCCATATCAGGAAAAATACTCAAGGAATGAGTTGCAAGGAAATAAACAAAAGAAATTGCAGTGTTGTTTGGTTAACCTTGTGAAAAAGCTCTGAATTTCTACCCTTCCCTGTCTTTCCAACATTGTCAGTAAAGCTGGCATAACAGACTCTGGCTTCCCAGGTGATATTTTATGCCTTTTTCCTTATCCAGCAATTCATATTTTCCTCTTTAGACAAGCCACCAGGTGGTGTTACCATAGGATGAATATTAGTAAGGATACAACATATTCAAGGCAATCACTTCTCACCTGGTGTCACTTGTTTCTTTTTGCAGGTTTACTTTGATTATACTCTACCCTGATTTGCAATGTATTAGTGGAATTTTCCTGTCTCTTTAATGTAAGGGAACATATGGTACATAGCTTTAGAAGTGTGCTACCAAACATAATGAATGTTGGATTGACATTGTTACACCCATAGGTTTTGTTAATAAAAACAAATACTATTACACTCTGACATTCTTTCTACAAATTGCTACCCCTACTCAATGTATGATTTATGAGAAACAGGATCAGATAGAACAGACTTGGCAAGTGGGTAGAAACAGAAATAAACAAGCAGGGAGTAGAACAAAATTCTGTGCTACAGAGTATAGGACCATATTGTCATTGCTAGAAACAGACCGCAAACTTTTTACTGATTTTTTAGGGTCTCTGGAATGAGGCTTGACAGGTTTCCTCTGTTTCAACTTTTCTTGACCTGCCTGTAGCTTTGTTTTACTTGATTCCTTTGTGAAAGTAATTTATCTAAATGACAAGGTGTCCACAGCTAATTTGTTTCAGTTTTATTTCTCTTTTTATGGTCCAACCATAGTTTTATAGAGCTAAAGCATTTATTCTATGTAGAATGAGATATTTATGACTCTAAAATAATGATGTAGCACAAAGAAATATAGACCCAGTAGGACAGCAGAGGCCTTGAGAAGCAGAGACACAGCATGAAGTATAGAAGAGAACAGTCCTGGAACGATAAGGGATGAGTCTCATCGAAATAAACAAGAATTACAGTGGGTTCAGGTTAACCCCGTGACAAAGTTTTGACTTCCTAGTCTTCCCTGTCCTCCATCACACCTCAAGATCTCCTAACCTATAAAAGTCAAGCCAGTTTCTTCATTGTGTATCCTTTCTTATATTTTAGAGGTGGGACATACCAATTAGTCTACATGGTATATGAAATTATGCTTCTTAAACTACTCAAGTGACTAAGAATTTGGTAAGTTGCCGCCATGCTAAGTATAACTTTCTTAGGACTTGATTGATTTCAAGCCATGTCTTGACATTGATTTATTTTAAAATTCAGGAATGTGAATGTAGTGAATAGAAAATATTCCGGATGTGTCAGACATATTGGAATCACGGTCTCTACATTGCATGGCATAAAGAAATAACTTAGAAATTTCAGATATAAAAAATTTAATTCCCTTATTATTTTTAATGAAACTATAAAGTTCTAAATATTTACCAATTCAGGTATCAAAATGTATATATGAGGTACACATGGATATTATATACACATAAGTTCAACATATATGTATGTATACGTGTATATATATGTTAACCTATATGTATACATAGATATGAGTACCCAGAATTTCACAAAGGTTGCTGTTTGTAATGAGAGTTTCATAGATAAACAATTTGTCATAAAGTATTCAAGTGATTTCTGTAATCTGTACCGAGAAGTCCTGAGAAATCAGAGCTTATCTTCTACAAATAATAATTGCTGATTTTTTTTTTTAAACAGAGTCTTTTGCTAATCTCTATATTGGAAATGCAGAATTAAGAGTTAGTCCCACATAAGATTTTTTTCCAAGGGGCAAACCATGTAATTGGCTCTGTAGCTATGCTTTGTATAGCATAGTAATCACTGAATTATTTCACGGATTTCTGTTATATTGTGGAATACGAACCACTTATATAGTGCAAAGCATGTTATTTTTATGAGTCGCTACAAGAATGTATGCCAAGATATTGCCCTGTTACAAGAAGCCTTTCTTATCATTCCTCTTGGAAACTGAAGCACAGTTCCTCTGTTTCTTCCTGTTATGTGCTTTTTTTTGGTGACGATTTCATAAGGCATTTGGACAACTTCGTGTGGTAATACTGATGTTGCACCTCATACTGAATATAAATTATGTGTGTGGCAGCTCCTGGCACTCCACATTATACTGATGCTTCTGTTTGTCTTCAGCTGTGCTTTTAAACATCCGTGAATTTCCAGTTCAGCTAACACATTTTCTCACATTACACATGTTCTTGATCTCCAATGTCTGCTAAACAGTATATCAGTAGGTGTCAATCAGTGAGTCTTTGGTGTTCTCCCTGCAAGGTAATGACACTAAATACCTTACTACTTCACCCTGCAGGCTTTCAATATCTGTTTATTATTTTGACACTGATTTCCAGTAGCCCATAGTATGTGGGCTGTGTCTAAACCCAGACTTCATGGTGTATTAGTTGAAGTCATGTTGAGTAATCTACAGCTTATTCTCAGTTGTTACTATATTAAACCTATCATATCCTGCAAAACCAGTTTTGACTTAAAGGCTGTCATTTTTTTTGCTCTCACATCTTCTAGTAAAGCTAACTTAGAAGAATATTAATAATAGAATTATAAAAAAAGTAGAACTAGTGGGTCCTTTAAACGTTCATACAGTCCTGAATTTTTCAAACTGTTGTTAAGTGATCTAAAAAATCCATGGACTATTTCTTAGTAATCTGCATAAGATTAATAAAAATTAAGCTATCTGAAATTTGCTGAAATTGTACAAGATGTTCTATAGTTCTGCTGTTCAATCACATCTCAAATTGGTATGAATAACTCCTGCAATTAAAAAGATGGCTCTTTATGGAGTCTTTATATGCCCACAGGGTTCAGAAGACACATTTTCCGAAAAGTTGCTTAATTATTTTTGATCTAAAAAATAGAAAACTACTGGGAGAAATGAGGGGAAGGGACAGTCCAATAGGACAACTTAATTCCAATAGTGAGGAGAAAAGCAGTTCCTTCTTGTTTTGTCACACAGTTGTCACAGCTTTGAGTTGAGACGATTGTTTTGTTCTCATTTTGAGGTACAGTTAAAGACTTGGTTAGAATTGAAGAGTCCATAGCCATGGTTTCTTGCACTTTCAGCTATTTACTATTTTATTGGTCTGGCATCAATGACATCATGGCAGTAGTCATAATTCCTTGTATTCCAATAACGATAATTATATATTTTCTATTATTATAACAGGGCTGTCAACTATGAGTCATGTCCAGTAGTTTAGCTACCAAAACCTGTGCTTGTGTGTGTTGTGATTAATAGTGGGCTAGTGGCTAAAGAAAGGAATAGTGAAGAAAAGTTTCACTTTTTTTCAGCAATGAACACTTACCTGTAAGTACTGTTCAGAAAAAAACCTGAAATGATATCTCAACTTCTATTATTGCTAGCAACAAAAGGATGAATGGTTTGAGAACCCTAAAAGAAAACTAGTTCATATAGACAAAACTATTTTTAAATGGGCTTTACTTAGACTCTGTCAACTGATGAACAATAATTTCAAAGCTGTGTTACAAAGTATTTGCTAATAGAAAATGAACCTATTGGACCTTTGATACCACCTTGAAAGAAAGCACCTTCATTTTAAAGACAATAGGGAGAATTCTTTCAAGCATAAATTCAATAAATTGGAAAAAAATGGCATAAGGAAAGATTTTTTTTTCTGTTTAGCTGCTCCTGTGAATACAGAAGAGCTCAAATACTCTCTTTGTATGAGATACCAAATTATGAATATTAGAAAAGATCACCACGTCACAGGAGACCAGTAACTATCTTGCAACATAAAAGAGGAAATTCCTATGGAGGATGAAAAGTTCTGTTCAAGTAAGCTAATTTAATAGCTCTTGCAGATCATACTAATACACAATATTTTCAAGACATGACCAAAACCTACTGGTTTCAGTTACTGTTAAAATAATCTCTACTCTACTTCGCAGCTAGATGAAACTATGAAGATTTTACTGTCAATAGTTTTCTTTATTATTTTAAATAGGAATTAGAATGTGAACCGCTGAAAGCTATGTTTTGTCATCCTTTTCCTACCTGAGTATGGGCATATATATATTTATATACATATACAATGTGGATAACAGATTTGCACAGGAAAGTGATGTGGACTGGGGACAGTATATCAGAATTTCACAGTTGAAGCATGTTCAGTGACGACAAGTCTTGCTGTGATGGTCTTGTTGAATTTAAAAAAATGGTCACTAATGTTTTCTAAGAGCTTTGTAGAATTCACAAAAAAACCACCCAGTGGTAGCAAGAAAATACCAGGCTATGTAAGAAATGTTTTTAATGCTGCAATGAAAAGAATTTGCCTTATGAAAGCTTGACCAATGAAGTTACATTTATTTTCAACTTTCTGATATGGATTGTGAACATGATGGTTTGCCTCACATTGTGATGAGTTAGCTATCAAAAATACTTGCCGCTTTTTTCCAAAGTGTTCAGAAATGCAAGTCTTTTTTCCTGAACATTCATTTGAGAATGAATTCATATGAGAATGAAAGTGAAACCCCGCTTAACAGGTTTGCTTACATCTCTGGTGTTTTCTTGTAACTTAATGACCTTGATCTACTAGAGCAAGAAAAAAGTATAATGGTATACAATAGAACTGAAAAAAAAATCAGGGTTTTATCTAGAATGTTCAACTCCAGGTTGAAAAACAAAACTGCTTTGACACATTTAAAACCTTTCACACATTGTAGTTGAAAAAGGTTGGCACTCGATGTAAAAAGCCGAAATAAATATTTCACTGTTGCTTTCATTAGTGTAATGAATGAAAGAATTACTGGATATGAAGTCCATTTGCAAAATCTTGATATTTTGGTCATGATTTAGCAGCCTAAGAAGAAATTCAAGGGTGTTTTAATGGGGTATAAAACTTGAATTTATGTAGGAATCTCTTGCTTTTTTATTATAAAAATAAAGAAAAGCACTCTTGCCATACATTAGCAGATAAGACCAGAGTAGCTTTCAAGCCAATATCACTGTATAGACATAGGAATTCACTATTTCAGCCTTACTAGTAATGGAAGTGAAATATTGACATAGCCTGGGGGGAAGCTGTTGGAAATGGGCATTGATCCTTTTGAACCTTCACTCACATTGAATTTCAACTCACTCATTAGAACTGATACATATAATTGTAGACATGCTGAATCACAACTTCTCTATTGTCCTATCAAACATTTTATCAACAGACCTAAACTTTTTTGACCCATGTGAAACCTTTTTCAGTCATATACAGGAAGAACGTCTTGCGGTCATTTAGGCATGCCATTCTCTGTGTACTCTTTGTGGACACTGAATGTACCCTCTTCAAAATATCTGAGGGCTGCTGTCTGCTTTTTTCTCAGTCTTTTCAAGACCAAATTAAGTCACTTTTTGGGGGTCTGGTTTTGCTTTGTGGTGAAATTTTCAAAGCTTCTAAACATTTTTGTCACTATAGTGTTGATCCCAATTTTGTCTGTGTCTTTCTTATAGTTCAGTGGCCAAAAAAGTGGCATTCCAACTGAAACCTTAGCAGTGCCAAGTAGAGCAGAATAATTGCCATCTGTGTCTTACATTTTACACCTCTGTCAAATCCCACTGAACTGACTTTTGCCCTGAGTCACTATACAGTTGATGCAGATTCTAATAGCAATTTTCCACATCTTTCTACAGTTTTTTTTTCAGTACAGCTGTCAAGCAAAATATTTCACCTTTTCTATCTTTGTACATGATTTTTCTCCTGAAGTGTGCTAATAGTTCTGCTTTTATCCATATTTTGCTTCGTTTTATTGATTTCTTGACTTCCTAAAGAACATTTCAAATTCTATTTCTTTCTCCTTAACATGAAAGAAAGATCGAGATAAAGACAGTCCATTAAATACAAGCTTTTTAATTGGATTCAGCCTTCTTAAAAGTCACATTAAAATTATTAAAGGAAATATTGCAAGCTTACACTGTAAAAACAACAAGATTGATGTTAAGCACTCTGTATTACTAACCTTCTTCAAGGATTCCTATGGAAATCTCTAGTGATTTATAAGCACATTCACAGTCCCTCTGGCTTATGCTTGCTGAATGCACTCAAAGCATAACCTATTTTCATAATCCCTGCTTCACAGACTCTTTGAGGATTTGCAAACTCTTGCAAGATTGTACAATCCATTGCATTTCTTCCATCTTTTGTCGATCTACTGTGTTGACAACCACTGTGAATACAAGTTTTCTTGCTGTTCTTATGTAACTCTGACCTGTAATGCTAAAGGTCTTTTGTTTCAAGATACCTTTTTCTTCATATTCTCAGACTCTGGTTCACTCTCCAGCCTGGCCTGATTCTGGGGACACACTTTCACCAATAATCTTCTTCCTTGCTTTCTTTTCTTGGCCTTTGCCCCAAGTTCCCTTAGTGACCCAGTAACTCAATTAATCAGTTATTAGGGCCAGTGTTGTGAGATCTACCCGTATATCGTTCACAAGATGTTTGATACATTATCTTTCCTTCTTCTGAACTTTTGTGTTGGGTTGTAGTTTTAACTTCTGTCCCATGCTTTTGCCACTATTGCTGCCTGTGTAAGCTAATTGAAAAAAAGTAGAAATATGGTGCTGCAGAAACAACCATTCTCAAAAGGCTGTATCTTGCACGTTTCTCTTTTTCTGATATTGTTTCCATTTACAGAATGAAACAGCACTAGAGTTTGTTTGCTTTGTCTTGCATATTTTCAGGATTTAGTTGCACAGAGCTCCGTTATTTTACCCCACCCTTTTACATCTAATGATGAACTTAAAGTGAATAATTTCCTTTATTCCTGGCTGTACACAGTATAACAAATAGTCACTGCTGTGGGATATAACACTTGAAAAAGATTTTTTTATCCAGTGTATTATTTCTACACTTAATACAAGCCTTTTCCTAAGATAAAAAGAAATTCCTAAAGATGTTGTTTTAAAAATGTTGACATTGGCTAATAATTTGCTTTTTTATATATATAGAGAGAGAAAAAGAAAGAGAGAGACTCAAACTATTGCAACTTTGTCACCTATTTTTTAAGGAGATAGCTTACTTTTTGGAATACCTATAGACACTGAATGTTTAGAATGATACTTTATGATATGATACTATTATAACATGGGGTATACATATTTGAGTTAATGATTTGATTTTGTTTTGACAAGTGTGACATTTTACTTCAGTTTAGTGTAGTACTATAAGTAATAGTTCCAATTTGGGGTATACTCTGAAGATTTTATTTTACCATAATTATAAATGGATATGGAATCACATATGTTTGAACAAGCAGCCTTTAAGAACTGCCATGGACACCAGCAGGGTGGTCTACATGCCCGGCCAGCTCCTCAATTAAACTTGGCTACTAAAACTAAATGTACATTACTTCCTCCTTTACATAAACACACAAGAAGATGACAGCAAATGTCTTAGACTGGAGATTTCCAGATCATTATACTGAGGGTAAAATTCTCTAATGTACAGAAGCACTGCTCATGGGTAAAAAGTCTGGTTCTCTGTCCATCTGGTTGTGGCATACAAGCAAAGACATACTGAGATGTTCAGGAGTATTTCTTCATACTGCAGGGAGAAAATATAGTGCCTGTTCTTGCTACATAGTCAGCTCATGTGTTCCTTCCTTGCTGGCATGCTACAATTTTTTCTTAAGTGCCAAGTTTCAAAATAAGTGGCCATAGTCGTTCAGTTCCAGAAACAGAGGAGTAACTGTCTTTTATTGTACAACTGTGAAAAGTTTTTCACAGTAAAATTGGAAATTGTGTTGAGAGGTAGAAGGTTGCTATTCACAGACTGCCATTGCAGCTGTCACCATAGTCCCCTGATGGGCCAAATAGTCCTTGAGTTAAACCAAGGTCTTGAGTTAAGCCAAAAATATCTTGATTTGTGTAGCTGGGTGCCAATTTCTTGACTATAACTTGACTTTTACTCTCGACAGATGGAATGAATAGAAGGCTCCACATTGTTATATGAAAATTATACTTTCCCTTTCTGTTCTCTTGGATTTAAATGACCATATCTGACACACTTCTTGCTCAATATTTTCTTCATGATGCTTTTTCCTGTGGCCTTCAAGGACATGCCCCACTTCTATGTTAAAACTATATTATTACACTCATTGTATAGATCGAAGTCTTTCAGATAAGGAAAGATTTCCTTCAAGGCTGATGTTGCAGTTAACAAATTGCTATTCTCCACTCCAAGTCATACAGCTGTTTTACATCTTATTTGTCGGAGCTACCTTACTATTTACATAGTCAGACAACAACCAACATAAATGTTGAAGATCTTCTGAAAATCAGCTCTCCTTGGGCATTCAAAACCAAAACAAACAGTAAGTAACATAAAACTTGCCTTATTTTTTCCTTTTATATGTAAATTACACCATCTTTGGGATCGTAGTAATAAAGCTTCTTTTTTTCTGGTACTGTATGTTTTACTATGTCTCGCACTGTACCTCTACCTACCTAAGAGAGAGACTGGAGACTGGGCTGATCAAAGATGAGACATGAAAACTCAGTAAAAGTTTGAATTAAAAAAAAATATTGAATGGTATTAGATTAGAGACTTTCACATACTAAAATATGGAACTAAACCAGAAGAAGATTGTATTTTTATTTTTATTAAATCTTTGCCTTCTGGCTTCCTAAATTCAGAAATTGCTTTTTGACATTTATACTTTTCAGCTCACTCACATATCTAAGCACAGCTGTAGCTGAAATACTCTTTTTCCTTTTCTTCACATGCATGAATTTCATACTTGTGTATTTTAGGTTTGTTTCTACTGTTTATTTTTTGTAAATCTTGATTTTGATGAAACTTAGTACAAAGTTATCTTTAAGAGAATGTTTCAGGTTATGTAACCATCTCAAAATTGCCATGTTCCAGACTAAATGTTCATGTGATATAATTCAACATTTCTAGGAAGATGCAGCTTTCAAGTCCCTGATGCTCACGCATGTGTGTTTCTTTATGATGTTCATTCTGCAAGGAAGGTCAAGTCAGGAATTTAGAAGTTGAAGAAATTGAAACATCAGAAAAAGAGGAAAGAACAACATTGTCAAGAACATAGTTCTAAAGAACTGGCTGGAGGACTGGACATGAAGAGTTGTGGTGAACGGAGCCCAGTCCAGTTGGTGGCTGGTCACAAGTGGTGTTCCCAAGGGCTCACTATTGCGTCCAGTTCTGTTTAATCTCTTTATCAATCACGTGGATGAGGGGATTGAGTGCACTCTTAGTAAGTTTGCAGATGACACCAAATTGGGTGGGAGTGTTGATCTGCTGGAGGATAGGAAGGCCATACAGAGGGATCTGGATGGGCTGGATCATTGGGCTGAGGCCGATTGTATGAGATTTAACAAGGCCAAGTGCCAGGTCCTGCACTTGGGTCACGATAACCCCAGGCAGCGCTACAGGCTCGAGTATGGAAAGAGTGGTTGGAAAGCTGCCTGGCAGAAAAGGATCTGGGGGTGCCGGAGAGAGTGCAGAGAAGGGTGACAAAGCTGGTGAGGGCTCTGGAGCCCGAGTCTTAGGAGGAGCAGTTGAGGGAACTGGGGCCATTTAGCCTTGAGAAAAGGAGGCTGAGGGGAGACCATATTGATCTCTACAACTACATGAAAGGAGGTTGTAGCATGGAGGCTGTCGGTCTCTTCTCCCAAGTAGCAAGTGATAGGACAAGGGGAAATGGACTCAGGTTGCAGTAGGGGAGGTTTAGATTGGATATTAGGAAAAAATTCTTCATAGAAAGGGTTGTCAGGCATTGGAACAGGTTGCCCAGGAAAGTGGTGTAGTCACCATCTCTGGAGGTGTTTAAAAGACATTTAGATGAGGTTCTTAGGGACATGGTTTAGTGCTACAGTTAGGTTATGGTTGGACTCAATGATCCTCAGGGTCTCTTCCAACCAAAATGATTCTATGATTCTATGATAGTTCTGTTGCATACAGGCATCAAAAGGAAGTATGTCATTGCAAGGCTATAGGACTCCCAAGCCATTATTTTATGTTAAATGTTAAGTAGCCTTTCCTTTAATGAGTGTTATAGTCACTGCTAATGGCAATAGCAATTATGAATACACACAGTAACTGGAACATATAGAAAAAGAGGTGAATATCTTAACTATGCAGAAAAATAACACGAAAAACTTTAAAATGGCAGATAAAAATTCAAGGGCATTACTCTTTTGCTGAGCCCTTTACATAGAGGTAAATTTGAACACTTGCAGTATTAAAATTATAGCACCATTAGCATGTTCTGGAGAAAAAAGTGTGTCTTGCAAGGAGACAAAGCAAATTATCCAGAATTTATGACCTTGAAATAAAATGACCTCAAACTTAAACTAAATTCATAGTCATATTGGAGACCATCTCAGAATGAATTTATGAGAAAATTGTCTTGAAAAGAAGAGGTTGCATATTCATGACATACCTGAATTTAACTTTTTTGCCAAATTTATACATTTGGTTATGATCTTGACAGATGTAGGATGGCTGCACTGGACATGAGAGATACTTTTACTCTTTCAAGAGGTATTCATTGAAACAAACAGAAGATTAATAATTTACCTATTTTATTTAAAATTCTATATTATATGCAGATGGTTTTCAGTAAAATTCTGTGGGTGTCTGTGTATTTCATCACAGTCCATGCTTTCACTGGAAGTCTGTAAACCAGCACAGAAGTCCTTTGGGGAATTTTTCAGAGTTCTTCCTTACAGCTAGGCCAGATGTTTTTGCTGCATGGTTTTCTTATTTCATTTTTCTACAGCAGCTTGTTACAGTATTTGGAGAATCTCTGTGTTAGAAGCTCTTCCCCAAACATTTTTTAAACTCTTTATGTATTTCGCAACTTCTACAAACTCTTGATGCCACTACAAGTATATTAAAGCATTAAAATAGTTATGGCTGAAAACCAATAGTTTAGGGCCTTGCACAACTGTACCTCACACATTTTCCCAATAGTTTTTATGAATGAACTACAGTAATTTCTCAAAAAAATTGCTCAAATATTGGAGTTTAGATATATAATCTGTTGAAATAATGATTTATTAGTTAAAATAGGAAGTACTAGTAAAGAATAACAGAACACAAAATTATCTAGATGCTAGTGTTTAACTGAAGTAATGAAAATCCCAGCAGAAAAAGCATTGTGGGTTAGCTTAAAGGACCATTTGGCCCCAGGCCTACTAAGCAGAGGCCAAAAATGAAGAATCAGGAAAGAGAACAAGAACATGTTAAGCAGTAGGTGTTACTTTCCCAAACATTTTGCTAGCATATGGCCAAAAATCAGAATATTGTGCCTGAAAAATTTAGTGATTGTGTCCTATTGAAATACAGATGTTAGGTCCTTATTACTCTGTGTATTAATGTTTTGTTTTCCATTTTAATTATAGATTTTCAAATTGAGATCCTAAAAGCTCTTTTTCAGATACTTCCCTTCATTTAAGATGCATAAAATGCTTGGAACTGAAGACTCTCAGTGTTCTCCAGCATGCTCACTGAACACTTAAAGAACCAATCAACACTGACGAGAAGCGAGGTACCCAGTGCAGAACTAGTTTTATTGGGAGCTGCAGATTAAACATACACTTCCTTTTTACCTGCTTGTGCTATTCTGGTCAGCTTTCTTGGAAAACATATACAGGGTCAGACTACCTGGAAAACAAAATAGAAAACTGTCATGATTCCAGTCTTCCCATCTTTCAAGTTTCTCAGTGTTTAGGATGTTCACATTGGACATAGGAGTCACAGATTCAACTCAAACTCAACATTCCAATCTCCATTTTTTAGTATTTTTGAGGAAAGTTTCCTTTAATCTTTTCTTGTTGAAGTCTTCCTAACAAAGTCTTTCTATTCTACTAGCCCATAACGGGACCTTCAGAATTAATTAAGTATACAAGATATATAAGTGCATAATTTCTTCTGAAGAAATATGAATAAACCCAATGTTTTTTGAAAAATACTACTACTCTTGAAGATATGTTAAATAGTTCTGATAGCACATCATGCTAACAAAATACTTTAAGGCAAAATTCAAGGAATAGTCTTCTGATTATTTTTTGTCCTCTTTCTGAAGCTCAATAGAAAACCGCAATTTTATGAACAACTGGAAACATATGCATGTCTTCCCACGATGTTGATGCTTTTCTGGGGTGCAAACAGCTATGCTTCAAACTGTGCTCTTCTGTATTTGAGTTGAAGGTGTAAGCCACAGGTCACTTCCAGGACCGAGCTGTTGACAGGCAAGATAGTCAACAGTCCTGAGGTATAGAAAGACTTTTTTCTTAGCTCCAATCTATTGTGTCTGCTGTAAAATTTTGGCTTTTACCCAGCTTGTAGTTCACACATGACTTTCACTTGACCAAGAATGAACATTGTGATGTTGGATTTGTATTTTAGCAAGCTTTTCAATATGGGTCAGAATATTACACATTTTAAGTAGACAAACCATATAAAATGATTTGTCTCTCTAGTTTGCTTGCCAAAGTTTCATGAAAGACTAAACTTGTAATCTTGTGGAATATTTGCTAATTTGATAGCATTCCACTAGACACCTATCTGAGCAAGAGAACAATTGCAATGTTGAATTTTAGAATTATCAAGATTAAATGACCTGAAATATAGCTTTTTAAATAAACTTATTTTCAATCTTGGCTATCCTACAAGGCAAATCAATTAATTGCTTTTGTAGTAGAAAAAAATATGATTTTGCAATCTTTTAAATATTGAGTAATAAAAATTTACTTTCTGACTTTTCTGATAGTTCACTTTTTACTTTCCATTTCTTTTTCATGAAACTGTGCCCTTCTTTGTCCTCTCCCTCCCTCATCCCTCCTTCCAAAAATGCACTACACCAATTATTTAAATTTACAGGTAATATAGTGAATGAGGGTAGAAGATAAGAAATAACAATTTAGGAGGATGATAAAATGAGAAAAGAACATAAAATAATTACATTTTATAAGTCATACTATCAAACTTCTTAATTATATAGGCCTGGATCCAAATTATATGTTGTTATTATTGAATATACATACACCTTTTTAATTATGGAATTTCTATCAAGTAACTGAAAAAAAAAATGAAGTAAAAGTAGATGCTGTTTTCACACAAAGTTCCAGCGGGATATAGTTTAATTTTAGTTAGCTGGTTGTAACCATTTTGTATGACAAATTACAGCTCATCAGTCTGCTGCCTTATTTCTAATTTCAGAACAGTATTTTTTAAGTACTTTGTTTTTCTCCACATCCATTTACATGACCTTTTCAGAACATCCTCGGCCACTGATTACCTGAAGTAAGCACGAGTTCTGTATAGTCTCTTAGCTAATGCATACTATATTGTACATCAGACTTCTGTCCTGCCTGTCATCTTCACTTTTAGCATGCATGAATGCTCAGTTTGAGTACTTTCCAAAAATGAAGTACATTGTGTTGAAACTGAAATGATCTGCAGAATTTTTGAATAGAAAATTGTTTTCCTATATAACATGATTGTCCTTTAAAAAACAATTTTCTAGGACAGAACTTTTCCTGGTAGATATAGTTCATAAAAATAGTTTGTATCAGACTGTGCGACTCTAGAATCCATGGGGGAATTTTGTCTGCAAATTCTGTTCATCAGCTTCTTCCCTGTATGAGGATACTCAGATCCATAACATAGTTTGAATGGAACAATCTCATTCCTCATAGCCGCTCCATGTACTGGCATCTTGAACCCAGTAAGAAATTAACAGCTACATTATTTTGCGCATTCACAGATAACACTGTTATTTCTGTCTGTTGTCTCCCATATTCATATACAATCCAAGCAAAATTGTAGCAAGAAAGACCAGATTCTTGGACGAGTGAGATTTCGTGGATGAGATGGATTTCTAAATGCCTCTCTGTGTTTAAACAAATATTTAAACAAATGTCTGTAAATATTGTGTTTAAGCAAAGAAACATAAAACAGACACACACACACACACAAAAAAGTTGCTACCAAACTCTTTCAGTGACTATGACTGTGCTAGTTGGTATACAGAAAAGTGTCCAGGAATTGACTGTGACTGGTATTTCAGTCTCCAACATTCAACATATGAGAAGGATCTATAATGTAGGAACGGTTGTAACTTTCTTAAATTGGACCATAGACCATCCTTATGGCACACCTGTGTCAACTCAGTGTTGAGATCAATGTCTATGACTTTCACACAACCAATCCTATGGGAGACACAGTTAAAATGTCATCTTAATAAAACCCAGCTTTCCAGGCTTTAAATATAAACACGTCTTTTGCTCCTTTTCTTTACTTACCTAAGCCTTGCTTTATTGTTTATTCAGAGGTATAATCACTGTTTTGAATACAATCCTTAAATAGTAATTACTATGAAATCTGAACAAATACCTTTCAGGTAAATCAAGAATTGACAAGCTGCACGTGTCAGCTGCACTGACAAGTAACACTGACAAATGTTACTTTAACATTCTGCCTTTGACCATTGGACATGGATAGCTTTATATTGAGTAGCTTAAATAAGTAATTCCTAACAACTGCAAAATAGAGTACATAAAACATATTAAAAAGAAAATACTAATCCAGTGTGTGCAAGCAGTAATTCACAGCTGTAAATGCTGAATGAAGGGCGTCATGGAAACACACCTCTTACTAAACAAGGATATATAAATCTGTTTCTTCTGTTCCTGGACTCTGTTTCCTACTCATCAGCTTAGTCAGCAACATTCAGCATACCTCAGCCAATCACCAGGTTAGCACTTCCAAGGCTCTTTTGTCTTCCCTCATTTTCCATCCCCAATTCACTGTGTTGCCTTTTAATTTAAATTATGTATGTACTGCACTTCAGGAACATCTGTTTTGGGTGTCTAACATTTCTGTGTATTTCATAAGTGCTTCTAGTTGTGTAACTCAAGGTTGTGAGTTGTGCTAGGTGACAAGGTGAGTAAAAGCCCTAAATTTAAAAAGAGCAGAATCATGATCAACTGCACATTGAATTATGGGACATTCTTTTATTGATTTTAATAGGCTTTATATTGGGCTTTGTTTAACACATTCTCATTTTCTAATTTCAGCAAATAGAAAGTATCTTTTAATTCAAGGAAGGAAGGAAGGAAGGAAGGATCTCTACTTTTAGACAGCAAGCTTTTGAGATCTCAATTATATTGACTCTGATATTTGTATAGGAATAATCAAATTAGAATTTTTGGCCCTGAAACATATCAGTATTATATATTTTGTTATGGGAACTGCTGGCGTTAAGAAGAACTGCTTTTGATGACTATTTTGGTGCAAGAGCTTTATGATTAAAGTAAATTAAAATGTCATAACAATTATTGTCAACTTAAATACATATGAAAATTACTATATTTTATCTACTTAAAAACAAATGTTTAATATCAGACAATGACCATTACATCAAAGTTATTTCCTAGAAATAACTGCATGTCTGGATGCAGGCATGCACTAAACTCCACCACAAAAGAAACAAATGAACAAAACAGCACTCGTTTAGTAGTTCTCATGCCATACCTACAGTTTCAGTGAAAATAGAACTGTCAGCATGCAGTTGTCTTCAACATATTTCAGGCATTTATGGAGCTGCTACTGAAGTTTACAAAAGATTGCAAAGATAAATATTTGTGAAATAATGTAAAACTAGGGTTAAAGGTATTATGGTTGATAAGAACTGGCTTTTGGTAACTGTCTTCCCTTTCACAGTCTAATTATTAATTTTTTTTTAAATGCCTACCTAGATGATGAAATGTTCTATAAGCTGAGAATATGCGTTAAACTTCATAATAATTGGACATCTTGTTATTTTTTCAATTACTAACATGATGGCAACTGCAGGTATGAGTGATCTGTTACCAACAGATACTGTTACTGACAGATACAGTTACCACTGCTCTGAATGGGTTGAAGACCATGTGAGGAAATTATAACATCATTTGTGAATATTGTTCACAAGAAAATAATTACTTCTGAAGAAAATACTGTGGAAGATTTTTTTTTTCCTTTGAAGACAACAGCTATGTTGATGTTCTGGAAAACCAAATAGTGCCCTAGGTTATGAGTGAGTAGGCAATAACATTCAGACGGAAATTAGGAATGACCACATTTTAAGTATCTACTATATGAGAAAGTGTGTTCTACTGAAAGCATTGACATTCTGACGAAAAGCATCCAATACATGTTTTTGTGTGTATGTTTGTGTTCATATGGATAAAATAATCACATTTTAATTGGTCACATTCCCTGTGACACAGGCCACGCAAAATTTGTGCAAAAATTCAGTTGTGATTTGCACATTAATGAAAAGAAACATTCACGCATCATACATAATTTAAAATGCTAAAGCATGAAGCATCTGTTCAGCTCAGTTGGGCTTGTCTCATGTCCTCCACATGCATATTTCTCACTTGTAGAACTGAAGAATATTGAGATAAATAGATATTTCTTTAAGAAAATGAGCAGGTGCTGGAGTTTATTATGTTCTTTATCAATTTTAGAAAGGCATAATGAGTTTGTCTTAAGGGCTAAGTTTTTATAAAATAAAAATTTCCTTGTCAGTTTTTTCAGTCCTCTGCATGATATAAATGCCACAGCATTCTATAAATAAAACATATCCATAAATACTTCATAAGGAAGATACTTCCACATAAGCTTGTGAATACAATAAGAGTATTCTCATTTTTAAAAAATGCTTGTAATTTTATATTATTTCATTACTTTTTGTTTGTTTGGTTGGTTGGTTGGGTTTTTTTTAGTTTTACATAAAACACTGCTTGGCTGATTACTTTAAAAAAATGAACACAAAATGTTTTTAATAAGTAGCTGTAGAAGAGATGACATAAAACAGAAAATGTATAATTCCATTCTTCCCTTCCACTTTTACAGTCATTTATGCCTGCATACATTATATAGAGAATATCAGTGGGCAAATATTCTTCAGTTCTAGAGTCAAAAACATCGCTATTGGCTGTCAGTATATTTAAAAACTAAAGTCTTTAGAACTGAGAAAGCATCCTGTTCCTTCATCTTCAGAAGTAGCTAAACCTACCTATGAATTAAGGAATTTTTTGTCTCTCTCTAATTAATAGCAAAATGAGGCATACAAAATGTCAATAGGTCAATCATTAAAGGTTTATGGAACAATCATCACCATTCAATAAACTGAAATAAATTAAACAAGTCAAAATCCTGCTGGGATTACAGAATAAAAACAGTATCAAGAATAACAACATGGAATGGCAATCTGTGTCAAGGAGAGCAATAGCTGGATCATGGACATGAGTTCCCACTGCAATACCATGATGAAAAGTTTTATCAGATTCTTTAAAATCTGAACGGGGGCATATTAATTAAAAGCAGGGAACTAGTAACACCTATACTGATATCAATGAATAGCACATCTGTTTTGCTAATACTAATGAAGCTGTTACTGGGATAGCACAGTGTCCCACAATTCATAAAGAATGTGGAAAACTGGGGAATGTAGAAAAAAGGAAATATCTAAACACATGAATTCTGGGAAACTTCTCTTATTTTAAGACATTTGACCTATTTAATTAGTTAAAAGCAAGTTGGTCATATCTAAACACTGTTTGTTCATATTATGGTGCTCCATGACTGTAACAGATGAAAATGCCACAGTTTAGGAACTATACCTAGATAGATTTACCAAATAAAGTTCAGCTTTTTAGCACACATAATTAGCTGCTGGAACAACTCTTGTATGTCACACTTGATTTTACTCAGAATCTTTAAATCTAAGTATATGTCTTAAAAAAAAAAGTTTGAAAAGTTTGAAGTCAAACTTTAAATCTCAGGATTCCCACAGGAATCACTAAATGAAATTTCATGTCTCACGAAGTTCAACTAATGTTCTGACTATCAAAATGGTGAAAAGAAAGCTAATTTATTTTGAAATTTGATAATTATAGTCCCTAATTCTACCTCATATCTCCTCTTTTTTGTAAATGAGGTTTACACTGGTCGTACTTTATGTCCCAGCAATGGATGGGTGGAGTAGACCTACCCTTGGTTAAGAATTAAATGCAATGAAAATAGTGAAAACCTTATTATTGTTAAAAACAAAACAAAAAAACCAACTCTGTTCTTAGTGGAGGAGAATAATAAAGACCCTAATATGGCTACTTCCTTTTATTGCCACATTGCAAAGCAATCTGGCAAAAACGTCATCAAGGAGGTGATGAGCTTCTGAAGTAGTGACTATACATCCTCTTGACCTGAGAGAAGAATAAAAACTAAATTCGACTAGACTATAATACAAGTAGAACTGAGCAGAACAGGAGTTAGTTCACTATTACACTTTGGTGATTTAACATTAATAACAAAACCTACAGCAGCTGTTAGGTCAAAATGTCCTCAAAAGTACTTACGTATATAGTAAACCCAAATCTGGAACTCAAAATACCCTGGAAGTGAAGGTCACTATAGGTGAATTAACATTTTCCTCTATTTTCTCTCATTTTGGAATGTATAGCACTTAGACAAAAAACAACAACAACAACCACCAAAACCAAACACATAAATAGAAGTGAGTCCTTTATGTTTTCATGATGGGCAAAAGACAGAAGGGCTTGTATTTTGTGAAAATCTTAATATGGATTCTGCTGAAAAAGTTAGTTCTTACTTTTATTAAAAGTATATTTCCTGAAGCAATTAGTTCATTTTAAAAAGAAAACGATGTTTAGTGTTTTGACATGTTTTCATTTTATATTCTTCAGTGGAATACTGAAATGTACACATAGTAAAAATAACCTCCATGGAATACAAGCATAAGGGTGATATTATGGAATATTGCTGACAGGAATAAAGAAGGGCATATCTCATGAAAATTTCCAAAAGACCTTAGAATATATCAATGAATATATCTGAGAATAGATATTCAATTAGTCAGTATCACCCTTGTATTGAAACACCCAGAAAAATATTGCGTTCAGGCTTGTACGTGTGGTCTCAGCAGAGCCATATGGAGATAGATGATCACCTCCCTGCTCTGTTATGCTACCATTTTGCTTTGCAAGCTGGTGTTTAATTTCCTGCCCACACACCACTCATTTGGGTGTCAGCACCAAATGTGTTTATGCCAACTGTGTTTCAGTTTATTATTCCTTAGAGGTATGTGCTTACATTTTCTACAGCGAGATTTCAGGACTGAACTAATTCATGTTACAAAAATAACACAATGAAAACTGCAAATCATAAAAGAATAAAGGAAAAATAGTTGAAATATATATTAATTACAAAAATCTATCCTGGATAATTACAGGCACAGAATATGATCTTTTGGTGGATTAATGGTAAATTTCATTTTGTAGGTTCCTATGTTTATTTCAGATCATCTGAGTACCTATGTATAGATATACTGTTTTTCAAAAGATTTCTAGCTCTGTTTTCATGGAATCCAAGGAATATTAACTGTAATATTTTCATTTGTCACACTGCTGTTGAAACATCATTCATAGTCTACCAGTCTTCATCAAAATTTAGGGTTATTTGGCATATTATTCTCTAATTGAGGCTTACGAATGTTGCTGTCCTCAGAATTGCCAGTACATTCTGCTCATGCACGCACAAACCATACTGTTCATGCTATGACATTGACAATCAATTCAGGTAATGTCATTGACAAAAAACTATCTATTTCAGTAATCTGTACAAGACCACCTGTTGTTTTACATAAATATAAGTTACATTCTGAGGTGGTTACTATTTTAATAATAAAAATAACTAGTTTCATCTGTTACAGCATATATCACAAGGGAAAAATAGAAGGAAAAATCTACATTGTAGGCAGAAAAAGTTAATTTTTCATTTTTTCTTACTACTTTAAAAATTATTTTAAAAGTTATGCCTTAGCAAACTATGTTAACTTAAACAGTACAAGACTAAACATTGATTTTATTAAATTACATTATGAGGTGAAAAAAAACCACACAAAAACCAAACAGTGGCAGTTTGTTATTCAGAGACCCTCAGTCTGAACACAATAATTTAATTTATCAGTTGATTACATAAAAAAGAATATCTCCATTAAGCACCATGAGGAATTCTCGACCACATATCAGTTGCTATGTAATAACATAGTTACAATAACACTAATGGAGCTACAGTGACACACATTGCTTAAGATGTGGCTTATTGCATATATGACTTAAATCTTGTCCATGATAGTACATAGTAAAAAGGTAGTTTGAATATTTCCTTCAGGATACTAAAGACACAGGAAAATGTGGAAATAAAGTAGGTGAAAAAATGAAAAGCTAAGAGAAAATGATGGAAAGAAAAGTTAAAAAAAGGGGCAAGATAAAAAGAAAGTGGAAATAAGTAAAATTTAGTATGTTTGATCAGTTCTTGTCTGGTTTAAGGTTGGACATTTCCAGAAGTAGAGGTATTTCCATCCGTGTTTTTTCAGAGATAGTGCAGAATAACTCTTGATTTTGAAGCTTGTGACCAAGATGAAATTTTAGTATAATTTCTTCTGCAGGTTGCACACAAAACCTTGAGCTGAGATTGTGTTGTCGATTATCCCTGGCTAATAGCCAAACTCCCACCCAGCTGCTCATTCTCTCCTCCAGCCCCACCCAGGGAAGACAGAAGTGGTGGAGAGAACAGGAAGAACAGGAAGGAAAAATCTGAAGGTTCGAGATGAAGATGGGGAGATCACTTACCTATCATCATTGCAGGAAAAACAGACTCAACTTTGGGAAAACTGACTATATTTACTGACAATTAAAATACATATTTCATTATTGACTAAGGTAGTGGGAAACAAAAAGACAAATATTAAAGCTGTACCTTTCCTCTCCCCTTTCCCAGGCTCAGCTTTACTCCTTCACTCCAGACTCCTCCCCACCTTACTGTCTCCACTGGCCACACTCAGTCCCTTCAGGAAGGGATGTGTGGCACAGGGAGAGGGGGTTATTGTCAGTATGGGGTGGTTTTTCTCTCTCACTCCTTCCTCCTCACATCTTTCCTCTGTGCCAGCATGGGTCCTGTGGGAGAGGCAATACCCAACTAACTGGAAGGAGGTAAACATATAAACAAAAAGGGAAAATGAGGGGGAAAAAAAAAAGAAAAAAAAGGAAAAAAAAATTCAAAATAAAACATAACAATAAGAAAAAAAGAGAACAAAAAAGAACATTTTATGAAAGGGAGATGTAGGGGAAGGAAGGGAACAGCAAAATGAAGACAAACAAATAGGAATTATAATGAAGCAATGTACTGATAACTTGTGTAATTAAAAACTGTAATATAAGCACATGGAACAGTAGAGATCTGAGGAAAAAATTACAATGGTTACTTTCGAATTGAGAATAACATAATTGCAAACACATTTTTTTTAACATGAAGTCTGTGAAGCTCTTACTGCATTCCTTACTAAGGTATACAAATTTCCTAAGCCAGCTGAGGAAAACAAAATTAAAATCATAAATGTGATAATTAGACAAGCATAGTGATTTGTCTGATGTGACCTACTGTAAACATTAGAAATACCACAAATTTGTGCCAAAAGGATAAAAGAATAGAAAGTTAATCTTTAGTTTCCATTTTAGCACAACCATACCTACCAGATATGATAAAAAATTAAATTACTGCACTAAAATTCTGAAGCTTCAAAGGATGCAGCTCTGAAGATTGATCTATTGTAATTGAAAAAAAAGTATTTTATTGATCCTCCATTGACTCAGATTCTGATTACAATATCTGAAACTTACATTAGTGCAGAAATAATATCCTCCTTATTTTATTCATTAAGAGAAACAAATAAAACCTGTTATGTAGGATACCACAGCATGTATCAACAAAACTGTATTGAAACTCAGACAGACAGATATCGTTTGAAAAACTCCATGTTGTTCTACTACTGATTCACTTGGTAATGTTGGACTGTGATTTTCATTTCTAGGCTTCAGTTTTCCCATCTAAAGCATAGTACGACTTAAATTTCTACAGAAATATAGAGCCCATATAAAATGCTATTATTTTATTTTATTTTAACAAGAAGCTATTTCTGCAAGGCCCTATCTTTTTGTTACATAAGTAACATAGAAAAGCTAACCTTTCAGGGAGTCTAAACATGCACTTTTTATAAATTGCCGACAGAGGAAAATCTACTCTATTTTTTAAATTTCATTTTTATTTTAATTTTCTTCTGTGTTTCTGACTCATTAAAACTGCCCAGAGAAAACATCAACAAGTGCTCCTTAAAGGTTTTTCTGCAGGAAAAAAAAAGGAACAGGAATTATTTTTGCTGCTGTAAATCGAATATACTTACGTCAGCAGGACTACAAGTATTTAGAATTGCTTTTCAAGTGTAGATCTTTACAGTGCCGCATTAGCAAAGTTAGAAATTCTGAGGCTACATCCCAACATTCTTACTGAAATTACTGACATTTTCCCCATTATAAAATGAGATCAGTATCAGTAGAGAAATAAATAGTTCTCTGAATTTAAAGTGTGAAGTAAATATATTGAAGGTCTTTTAGTTAGGTTTGGGCTTTTTTGCTAGCATAGCAACCTTGCTTCAAAAACAGGGCAGTAAAGCAACTGACATAATTTAAAAAAAAAAAAAAAGCAACAGAGAACAACACCTTATTAAGCAATTATATAGCAAATTAGAAAACGTCTAAAAACAGAATTCCTATTTACTTATACTGGAATTTTGTATCAAACAAAACCAATAACTATTTGTGAATTCTTTAATACCCAGATTATTAGATCATGCAATCTCATTTCTTACTTTTGGATGCTTTTTCTATTCTGTGATTTATATGGTTTTTTTCTGCACTGTAGGTTTAGGACAACAATGTTTGTTGTTTTTCATGAAGAAGTGTCAGGTGCATATTTTGGTGCTCATTTTGCCAGTTATATGAGGACAAATCAAAGGTTTTACTGCATAGACTCCAGACTATACCTTCCATATTCAGAGTACCCTGAAGCTGTGTTTAACCTAAAACATTTATCTAAGTCCCACAGAAAAATGATTCGCTGAAGTGGGGTGTTTGATTCTGCCTTGGAAACGAAGGTGTCTAGTGCCATCTGAGACGGCCCAAGACATTTAAATGGGCCTGACATATCTGACAAAGAGCCTACAGGAGATACACCCCATTCTGCACTTGTAGATGGACATCAGGCAGGATATCCCAAAGCAATTCAAATGGATGTTGACTTCTTGTCGACAAGGAGCAAATGAATTGAACCCATTGTGTCAATACCTTCTTCAATGAAATTACACTTATGGAGAGATTAGGCTCTCAGCACTTTCACATCTACAAATGATATGAAATGTGGAAATGCATGCTTCTGGAAGAGAACCTATTTTCGTGGAATATACAGAGTGACAGAATATGAAGGTGTGAAGGAGAGTAATTTAGAAAAAGAGAGTCTAATTCTGTACAGCTGAAGTGTTTCAAAGATTGGAAGATTTGGGATTAAAGGGAATTAATGACCAGTGGACAAAGGAAAAATAATCCCTAAAGCAGTTTTAAGGATTCAGTGAATCCCAAATCTTCCAATCTTTGAAACACTTCAGCTGTACATCCTGATGGAATGAAAAAACCGAAACCCTAAATTTATCTCCCAAGGACAGACTGATAGAGTAGCCCTGATGAAAGAGTGTCAGACTTTAATTAGTATGCTTTGTGATTTGGCTGGGAATTTATGAGTACCAGTACCTCACAGCTATTCCTTCTCTTCAACTGCTGTGGAAAGGAGGAAGGAAAGAACTTCAGGTTTGAGGAGCGGCATTGACAGCAGGAAATATTAAGGCATTCTTCCTTAACTATGTTAGGTAAAATCAAGAAGTCAAGAACCAAAAGCCAGACAATGAAGAAAAGAGATATTTGGGTTTTTTTCTCCACGACAATGGCAGCACATATTTTAAATTAAACTCAAATTAGGCAAAACCAAGGAGGTTGAAGAGGATTTTGCATGAACTGTTTGTCTTCTTACATGTCTAAAATTTACACCTCTGTGTGAATTACATTTTCTCGTTTATTGATGCATTTGTCTCAGAAATAGCAACTGCTCACACATTTTACATAGGAACTGGTAGCACATAACATTCTGGTATTTATTTATAACCATCCAAAATCCAATATAACGCCACTTCAAAATTTGATGGTATTCCATGTCAATAAGGTGTACCTGGTTATGCCATGTATGGCCCAAAGCAAATTGTAAAATATGGAGTGTTTGTTACTTTCTTCAATGGCCAAGTTAAGAGAAAAACAAACAAACAAAATGAACATCAGATGTTACAGAAGAAATAAAAAAAAATATTTTGAATACTATCTGTGTTGTAATATCACCAGAGGTCAGAATTATTTTTTTCATTTCAAACTAGTTTGCTAAATGTTTTTCCCTGTTAAAGATAGTAAGGGATAAAATGTTGAACAAAAGATCCAGTATAATGTACCTAAAATGAAATCTGCAACAGGATATAAAAAAGGTCATTTAAAACTGAAAAATCACAGAATCACAGAATTCTTAGGGTTGGAAGGGACCTCTGGAGATCATCTAGTCCAACCCACCTACTAAAGCAGGTACACCTAGAGTAGGTTGCACACGAATGCATCCAGGTGGGGTTTGAATATCTCCAGAGAAGGAGACTCCACAACCTCTCTGGGCAGCCTGTTCCAGTGCTCTGTCACCCTCAGAGAATCATAGAATATCCTGAGTTGGAAGGGACCTACAAGGATCTTTGAGTCCAGCTCCTGTCCCTGCATATGACAACCCCACAGTTCACACCATGTGTCTGAGGGTGTTGTCCTGTCTCTTCTTGAATACTGTCAGGCTTGGGGCCATGACCATCTCCCTGGGGAGCCTGTTCCAGGGCTCCACCACCCTCTGAGTGAAGAACCTTTTCTTAATGTCCAACCTAAACCTCCCCTGGCACATCTTCCTGCCATCCCCTCTGGTTCTGTCATTAGTCACTAAAGAGAAAAGTTTGGTGCCTACCTTTCTTCCTCCCCTTGTGAGGAAGCTGTAGACCATGATGAGGTCTCCTCTTAGTCTCCTCTTCTCCAGGCTGAACAAACCAAGTGACTTTAGCCGCTTCTCATATGGTTTCCTCTCCAAACCCTTCACCAACTTCGTGGACCTCTTCTGGACACTCACTAGTAGCTTAATATCTTTTTTATACTGTGGTGCCCAGAACTGCACACAGTGCTCCAGGTGAGGCTGCACCAGTACAGAGCAGGTGGGACAATCACCTCCCTCGCCCGGCTGGCAATGCTGTGCTTGATACACCCCAGGACATGGTTGGCCCTCTTGGCTGCCAGGGCAAACTGTTGGCTCATGTTCAGATTGCTGTCGACCAGAACCCCCAGATCCCTCTCTGCAGAGCTGCTTTCCAGCATCTCGTCCCCCAGTCTGTATGTACAGCCAGGGTTGCTGTGTCCCAGGTGCAAAATCTGGCTCTTGTTGAACTTCATGTGGTTGGTGATTGCCCAGTTCTCCAATTTGTTCAGATCCCTTTGCAGGGCCTCCTTGCCCTCGAGAGTGTTGACAGCTCACCCCAATTTTGTATCATCAGCAGACTTACTAAGCAATCCCTCAAGCCCTTAGTCTAAAAGAAGTTTCTCCCCATATTCAGATGGAACCTCCTATGCTTCAGCTTTGCCTGTTGCCCCTCATCCTGTTGTTGGGCATCACTGAAAAGAGTCTGGTCCCAGCCTCTTGACATCCACCCTTCAGGTATTTATAAACATTGATAAGATCCCCTCTCATCCTTCTCTTCTCCAGGCTGAGCAGACCCAGCTCTCTCAGCCTCTCCTCATAAGAAAGATGCTCCAGACCCCTAATCATCTTTGTCGCCTGCCGCTAGACTTCCTCCAGTCGTTTCTTGTCCTTCTTAAACTGAGGAGCCCAGAACTGGGTGCAATACTCCAGATGCAGCCTCACCAGGGAAGAGTAGAGGGGGAGGATCACTTCCCTTGACCTGCTGGTCACAGTCTTCTTAATGCACCCCAGGATATTGTTGGCCTTCTTGGCTGCAAGGACACATTGTTGACTCATGGTCAACCTGTTGTCAACCAGAACTCCCAAGTCCTTCTCTGTAGTGCTGCTTTCCAGCAGGTCCACCTGTACTCGTGCCTGGGGTTATTCCTCCCTGGACAGCAGTCCCTTGTCCTTCGTTGAGTTTCATTAGGTTGTTCCCTGCCCAGTCCTCCAGCCTGTCCAGGTCTCCCTGAATGGCAACACAGCCTTCTGGTATGTCAACCATTCCTCCCAGTTTGTTATCATCAGCAAACTGGCTGAAGGTGCACTCAGTCTCTTCATCCAGGTCACTGATGAACATGTTGAACAGGACTGGACCTAATACTGACCCCTGAGGAACCCTACTAACTACAGGCCTCCAAACAGACTCTGCACCATTGATTGCAACACTCTGAGCTCTGCCATCCGGCCAGTTAGTGATCCATCTCACTGTGCATTCATCCAGCCTGCACTTCCTGAGCTTACCTATGAGGATGTTATGAGGGATGGTGTCAAAAGCCTTGCTGAAGTCAAGGTAGACAATGTACACTGCTCTTCCTTCATCTACCCAGCCAGTCATACTGTCATAGAAGGCTATCAAGTTGGCCAAACGTGATTTCCCTTTAGTGAACCCATGCTGACTACTCCTGATAACCTTCTTTTCCTCTACATGTCTGGAGAAGATGTCCAGAACAAGTTGTTCCATCACCATTCCAGGAATGGAGGTGACACTGACTGGCCTGTAGTTTCCTTTGAAGACTGGAGTGATGTTGGCTTTCTTCCAGCCCTCAGGTGCCTCTCCTGTTCTCCAAGACCTTTCAAAGATGATGGACAGTGGCTTAGCAATCACATCTGCCAATTCTCTCAGCACTCATGGGTGCATCGCATCGGGGTCCATGGATTTATGGATGTCCAGTTTGTCTAGACAATCTCTAACCTGATCCCACTCAACCAAGAGAAGGTCTTCCTTTTGCCAGACTTTCTCTCCTGTCTCTAGGATCTGGGATACCTGAGGGCCAGTCGTAGCAGTAAAGACAGAGGCAAAGAAGACATTCAGTAGCTTTGCCTTCTTCGTATCATCCATCACCAGGGCACCTTCCTCATTCAGCAGTGGACCTACATTTTCCCTGACCTTCCTTCTGCAGCTGATGGACTTGAAGAAGCCCTTCTTTTTGTCCTTGACATCCCTGGCCAGATTTGCTTCCAAGTGGATCCTGGTCTTCCTCACTGCATCCCTGCATACTCTAACAGCCTCCTTGTATTCCTTCCAGCTGGTCTGTCCCTTTTTCCATATAACATAAACATCCTTCTTCCACATGAGTTTTGACTGGAGTTCTTCATTCATCCATGCTGGCCTCTTACTCGCTTTATTTATTTCTTCCTCATAGGGATGCATCAGTCTGGAGCTTGGAGGAATCAATGCATTTTCTTGCAATGGCTGTAAAGTTACTTCCTTCATAATTGCTTTACACAGTTTCAAATTGTTTCAAGCCATAGACTCTTCAGAAATACACCAGTTTCCAAAGGAAACTTTCGTTCTGAAATGAAAATATTTGCAAGAGGTATATATAACTTTAAAAAGAATCAGTGAAGCACAATGAACCTATAGACAAATTCTCCTTATTATGCAGAAAAAAATTGATATAAAATCAAATTAAATGAAGTGCATTTGTAATATTTTTGATACTTGAATTTAAAAAAAGTTCATATTTTACCTACTGCAATGCATTGTTTATACATTCTTCATTCCAATTTCGTCATTCAAATGGGCCCTGAGAGTAACAGACTGACAAATCCTAGCCAGGAAAGAGATCCTTTGGAATGTTTCAGTAGAAAAGAAATGGTTACTCTCCAGTTCTAGCCAGATCCCAAATGTCATTTTCCTTTTGTATCCTACAATTGCAAACTTTTGACCTCGCAAAGGAAGAAATATTTCTTCATTTCTTTCTATGCAAACTGGTTTATAGGGCTATGCCAGATCAGATGTCACATTTCATCTCACAAATACTAGGATTTCATTACTAGACTGAAGCACATAATATGTTTTGGGATGCTTGGAAGGGAAATTACTACTTAACTGTTAAGTGCTATTAAATTGTTCCTAATTTTAAATGTATATGTTTTAATTTCCCTAAATTTTCCGGAATGCATTAGCATAAGCTGAATTTCCTCTAGCTCCTTTGTACATGTTACCATTATTTCAAAGGTGGCCTTGAGGATGTACAAAATCTGTTTTCTGTCTCTGACCAGTCAGTCTTTTGCATGGTTGAAAATAGCTTGCAAACTCAGTACCTTGTGTTTAAAGACAGACTCTGTAAGACTGTTGTATTTACCTGAACCTGAAACATCTGCACAGGGCTGAAAACAACTTCTGTGGGCGCAAATGCAGGCACACTGAAAATCCTCTCAGACAATGAAAAGAAATAGATGAAGAATTATTCCATATAAGATCATCCTTCATGGGAACAAGTGTGGTCGTGCAGGGTAGGCAGGTGCTCACCTTACTGCTCCTTCTAAATCTTGGGGCCCTGAGGACACCAATAAGACTGTCTGGCCCTCCCATTCCAGACTATTGGGAGCCCCGTTTCAGCCCCCAACCTGGGAGCCCTAGAGATGAAATGCTATATAGGTTTCCAGATCCACTACAACACTTCCTTGCCTGCCCTGAGGGGATCTCCTGCAGCTCCTGGCACTACAAACCACTGATGTCTTCAAATATTATTACCTTAAATGTATTTCCATAGGAATCAGGAGCACTAAACTACCTCTGTGTATAAGGTTGCAATTCAATAGTTATAATGTGAATTTTACCATGCAATTAAACTGTAAAATCAAGGACCTGACATACAGAACTGTTAGCAATAAAAATAATTCCTGTAACCTGAATTCACCTGCTTGTACACATACAGGATGATATTTAAGACCTGACCACACACTTAGGACCCCTATTACAGAACAGAGTTGTTGCAGAAATTATGTGTATTTATATTGAATCACACAGAATCACAGAATCACAGAATGTTAGGGGTTGGAAGGGACCTCGAAAGATCATCTAGTCTAATCCTCCTGCTGGAGCAGGAACACCTAGATGAGGTTACACAGGAATGTGTCCAGGTGGGTTTTGAATGTCTCCAGAGAAGGAGAATCCACAACCTACCTGGGCAGCCTGTTCCAGTGTTCTGTCACCCTCACTGTGAAGAAGTTTCTTCCCATATTTAAGTGGAACCTCCTATTTTCCAGTTTGCACCCCTTGCCCCTTGTCTTATCATTGGTTGTCACCAAGAAGAACCTGGCTCCATTCTCATGACACTCAGCCTTTATATATTTATAAACATTAATGAGGTCACCCCTCAGTCTCGTCTTCTCCAAGCTAAAGACACCCAGTTCCCTCAGTCTTTCCACATAAGGGAGATGCTCCATTCCCTTAATCATCTTTGTGGCTCTGTGCTGGACTCTTTCAAGCAGTTCCCTGTCTTTCTTGAACTGAGGGGCCCAGAACTGGACACAATATTCCAGATGAGGTCTCACCAGGGCAGAGTAGAGGAGAAGGAGAACTTCTCCCGACCTACTAACCACACTCCTTCTAATACACCCCAGGATGCCATTAGCCTTCTTAACCACAAGGGTACAGTGCTGGCTCATGGTCATCCTGCTGTCCACCAAGCCAGGTCCCTTTCCCCTAAACTGCTTGCCAACAGGTCACTCCCCAACTTATACTGGTATCTGGGATTGTTCCTGCCCAGATGTAAGACTCTATACTTGTCCCTGTTATATTTCATTAAATTTTTCCCTGCCCAACTCTCCAACCTGTCCAGGTCTCTTTGGATGGCAGCACAGCCTTCTGGCGTGTCAGCCACTCTTCCCAGTTTTTTGTCATTGGCAAACTTGCTGATAGTGCACTTTATTCCCTCATCCAAGTCATTGATGAATATGTTGAATAGTACTGGTCCCAGTACTGACCCTTGAGGGACTCCACTAGATACAGGTCTCCAGCTAGACTCTGCCCAATTGACCACAACTGTCTGGCTTCTTTCCTTCAGCCATTTCACAGTCCACCTCACTACCCGATTGTCCAGACCACACTTTCTCGGTTTAGCTGTGAAAGCAAATCGAAAGCAAAGAGAAAATGAGATAAAGTTCTTATAAGGAGACAGGTAAAAAACTACAGAGGTGTGTATTATCTTCCCACCTTGTGATTCTGTTCTTAACAAAGTTCTGTCTGACAATACTTGTAAATGCTGTTTCTTTGCATTGCAGAAGCAACTTGAAGCCATATTTGCAGGCTGTCTGGGTTCGTTCACTGCAGTTTAAACTAGCTGGATCTGTGTTTTGCATGTATACAGCTGTATTAAAACAGAGACTGCTAAAAAATCAAGTTTATACTCCTCTATGCTTGACAAGTAAAACTAACACACTTTTTTTTCTTAGTTTTGGTTCTAATCTCTACATCTAAACATAACAAATGGAAAGCTGGTGCCATCTAAACTCAGGGTTATTGTGAAAATGCATTAATACATATTTAGGAAGTGTTTTGATGTTCTTATAGTAGTTTTAAAAAAACAACAGTAAAAATTATTGATTTTGTATGAAGTGTAGGTTTGGATAATACATGGTAAATAATGTCTAGTTAAAAAAAATTTAAAAATGACAGAAAGAGACACAAAGAAATATAAATGTATGAGGTGTGATTCTGGGGGGAGGAAACGATACAACTACATTCAATAGATACACGGGAGGGAAAAATTAAACAAAGGTGCTGTGTTATGAACTTTCTGTTTTTTAAGCTCAACTTCAACCTTAATATTCTTACAATGTAGGACAAAGTAATTAAAATTAGTGTATAAATAAGAAAGTAAATAATGCTTTTTAAAAAGAGGCTATTCAATTAAAATTATTATTTACTGAAATATTTTTTCATGGTTTCTAAACCCAGCTATCTGGTAATATCAAAAGAAACAAAAAGTTGACTCTCTCTTACAAGGTACCAATTTGAATTTCAAAGTCATAGGATTGCTTCATAATTGCTTGAAGTTTGAACATTATTTCACCTGTTTAAAAATAGTGTCCTTAAATCATAGGTCTATATTTTTTTCTGGGACATTTTTGCCTTAAAATTGACTTGACATTTAAAACATCAGCTTTTTCACAGTGTGGATCCCATCTGCAATTATGCTGCAGCCCACTCAGCCACTCAGCTCTGTCCTTGCTATAGCAATAAACCTGTTAAAAGAACATGTACTTACGGATAAAATGGATAGCAATTCAGCACACACACATAAAAGAAAAAGCATGAAAGAACAGAAGAAAAAAGGTAAAACATAAAAATTTGTTAAATAACTGGACCTCCTTACAGATACCCATCATACCATAGGGTGTAGTATGTAGTATTTGTACAAGAAAGGTATATTATATAGTGGATTCTCACCCCTGCTTGAGTAATTATAAGATCAACAGTAATCACCCTCTCTCTCATACAAGAATATTGACATAGTGGAAGAATTCACTTAATCTTATCTAATATATTTCATTAGTGATGTGGAACAGCAAGTTAGTAACAGAGCTTGTTTCATTTGTAATAACTGGAGAAAACTTTATTAGGGAATTATGATAAAAGGTCTGAGTTTCCCTGCTTGCAAATTTTATTTGTATAGTAGTCATTGCAAAGACTCTAAATAAATGCTTCTTGGATCATGACAAGTGCGTTTGACCAACCTGTTTACATAAATTTTACACTCATTCAGTTTCTAGAGTAAACTCCTAATTTACAATGGCACACAGGGGGAACCAGAGCAAGTTAGTCTGCGATGTGTGCTATGATCATGTGTCTACACAACTCATGGTACCTGGGCCAGCTAGTTTAAAACTTGCTTAATCTTTTCTATTCTACTGAGCTGCTAGTTGTTTAATTTAAATGCGGACATAATCTCCACTTTGCTTGCTTGCTTCTGTATTCATTTTCAAATCTTATCATGCAATTCATACATTCATATAACCTGATATGAAAAAAACTGAAAATATAATTCCAAGTAAATTTACATACATACAAGTCTTTTAATGAACAATGCAAACTGTGCAACTTTGTCTAATTGATTCCATGTTTTCTATTTGCTTTCACCTATACTGAAGAAGTTCTAAGATTTTCAATTACTGTGCAATTTATAATATCTCTGTCTTTTGGAAATGCTCATGTATTTGCAATAATACAGTACAATTATGCTGAAGCCTTCACCTCAAAGGAGATATTTTGTGCATTTCTCCTCTACTCAGCATATAGCAATTTTCATGAAATCTATATGAATATAGGTTCAAACGTGTTTGGAATTCACCTACATGTTCGAAACCTAAAAGGCAGAAATTGATAGACAAGAAGAGGTATGTAGGAAATAAGAAACTAGATTCAACTGAAAAGAAACCATACACCCCTTTTTTTTTTTAAATTAAAAGGTTTCAAAATAATGTCTGACTTTATTAACATCTTCAAGAAAACTCCCATTATGAGCTAAAATATTGAAGAAAGAACATCCACAAAGTTTTGCCAAATAAGCAAGAGTTTTCTTGCTGTAAGAAGCTGCTTGCTGAATTCAGAAGTTGGTGGCAGCCAGCCAAACTTCCTTCCTAGATGTTAAGACTATACCATAAAATATCCTTAATGTAGTTTTCAACAGTTCTGTTAATCTCACTAGGGATAAAAGAACCTGCTGTTTTGAAGTGTCAGATTTTATACTGTGTTGCAGTGAGTTATTTTTATTTATCTTCCATTCTATGTTTTTCTGAGGCATATACAAAAGTAATCTTCAAAGAGCTATTTGTAGTCTTTCAATTTTTTTTTCTATTTAAGCTTTGGTCTGAAGAACCATCTGGAAAAAAAAATACATAAATATATAGCTTATGTCCTGGACATTATAATCAGAGCGCACACATCTAATATATTTTTCATTCTTTTTCTTCACCTTTTGGAAGAAAAAGAAGCCTGTCATTCTAAATCAGATTTTAAATGGTATTGTATGCTATTTGAGAACAGAAGATGTTTGGGTCACATTTAACTACAGCTTTCTCTCTATGTTATATAGATAAGAAATATCGAGGTTGTTTAATTGTCTGCAAAGACTTGTGGATACTGAGACCGCCTAAGGCCAAGACCCTCCCATGCTTAAGCTCTCCTCAGTCCAGCAGCAGAGACAAGAGCTGACAGCAATCAGTAAAGGAGAAAGGAGATGTAGTGTCCTGAATGCGCGCCACAAAACCTGGTGATGCACACAATTTACAAGTGTCTTCAGTAAAATGTATGACTGTCATAATGTCCCTTTGGGATCCCCAGCCATTAAAGGTGACAGATAATGTTGCACACAGGTAGGCAGTTCTAATATCGCATCCTTGAGGGGCTGCTCTTTGGCAAGAAAATCCCTTGGAGACCTGTATCCCAAACCATCCCTAGTCAATTATTTCCCTTACTGAGCATATGAGATTGGAAAAACATACTTTTGAGTTGAAAAACAAACAAACAAACAAAAAAAGCAGAACAAAAAAAAGTCATATATATGAAAAACTCCTTCCTGCCCCACTAAAATGAACATTTCCTTGACAGTCTAGAAGCTGAATTTCCATCAGAAAGTCATTAAATTAGGAATTGCACAAAAATAAATGCTCTTTTTCTGGTAAGTGGAACTTCTAGCTGCCTGTACAGCTGAGCCCTGCAAATCTCTTTAGCATATATTTAAGTTGAAGAAGTAGAACTACTGAAAACAAAAAGAATTCATATCAAAAGTGCTCATAGACGTATCTAAGAATCCATAAAGGAGTTTATAGCATGAAATCCTAGTCTTTGGCTAGACGTCAGGGTAGCAAATCAGTACTTATCTGATTCATCAGTGACTTTATTTGAAATCTGAATTAGCAGCATTGATATGACCCTTCAATAAGTAGATGTATTCACTCATTTATAGGCATGCATTTAAGTGCACATAGCAGAGCTGGAATAGAAACACTGATCTTGTACTTGCTTCTGTAAAATTGTTTTGGGAAAAGAGATAGATCAAAGCAATCTTGGGAATTATTGTTAAAATGATAAAAGTAACAAAAGGTGTGAAAATAAAGATTTTTTGTAATAATTATTATGGACTATGATGCAGTTATTATAAGCCAAGATATAGCACTATCTCTTCGTATTTAACCTTATGTATATTCATTTTCACAATTTAACTTTATGGTTTCTTAAGTGTGCACACATAGTAAAAAGCAGTTTTTCTAAGTGTTTTCTTTTACTGTTTTTTAAACAGTGTAATTAGACAGGGATCTTACCAGAAGACTTTACATCAAATATGTGATTACAGCTATATCCTTCATCTTTGAATTTTGTGAAACATCAGCACTCACTGTAGAGGAGACAAAGTAGCTGAACTGTGCTTTGTAGTACTAAATTATTAAACTGTCCCTTTGAAACTCTTCCACATATTGATGGTAATGGTTATCAAGCTTTTCTCGGTCAATGTTACTCTCCTTCATGAAAATGGCTTATTTCTCCTTTGACTTTAAACCATTCTTATTTTTATGCATTTTTCTAGTTCCATAATTTTTGAAAATTCTTCCTGATTTGCTATTTTAATCTATGCTATCCCCCACTGTGTCATTGTACTTCTGTCTGCTCCTGTGCTAAGCTGTCCTCAGGCTAACATGAATAGTATTATGTACATATCTGAGGTTAGATGCAAATCTAGACTAACATCTTTTTGTGAGCATGGCCTGTAACATCTCTCTTATGTCTGTTCAAAATGTTCAGATACTGCAAGCTGGAATAAACTTCATGCATTACCACTTGCTATACTACAAGAAATAGCGTATATTCTTGTAACAAAATGTAGAGGATATGCTTGTACACGTCTGTCTGACACCTGCATTCTATAGGCAGCAAAACTCCCTCTATGAAGTGACTGAGATCCAGATGCACAGACATTTAGGGACCAAACCCAACCTGGTGCTTAAAAGCTGTGATGGAGAACACAGCCATGGTTATTGTTGTAAGAATGAATTGAGAACAAGTCATTTCAAACACACTGAATCCACAAAGTGGGACAGTCAATGTCTGGTCTTAATTAAGTAGTGTTGAACTATTTTATTTGCTTCTGTAGTTTCTATCAAATGTAATAGTTCACAGATTCATGTGGAATAAAAGATACAAACACAAATCATAGTGAAACATGCCATTGTATCACCAAAGAAAATGACATGGCAGGGGCTGCCAAGGGCAGGCTTCTCCACAAAGAATGGCAAGCTGGGAGGCAAGGATGGCAGCAAGGCAGCTGGAGCAGTGGTCTCACCTGCAAAGTGTCAGGATGTTGAACCAGGAAAATCAGGGTCGTAATCACATCTGGAAACAGGCATTAGGGCCAGTCTCAGGCCAGTGATCGTCCAGTAAGTCCGTTGTGGTAAGCCAAGTTCATATCAGAAAGTCACGTCCAGGTCTGGGTCCAGGAGGTAGAGAAACCAGGCACAGATGTAGCTGTCACAGCTGTGATGTAGCTCAGGTGAGGACCAAGTCAGAAAGCCTTTGACTAGAAGTAGCTCCTAGGCAAAAAGAGGTTAAGACCCTCACTTCTAGCTCACTTCCCAAAAGCTCGTCAGTGAAGGAGATGACCTTGGCCTCAGCCAGCTTAAGTCCTTAATTTCCTAAACTCATGGAACAGGAGATGTCTTCAGGACTCTGTCAGGAAGAGGTTTAACCTCTGCTGAGGCAAAGGCTTGTTTAGTAAATCACAGGGGATCATATCAAGTCTATAGAGTGTCATTTGTATATCTGAAGAAGACTAATACTCATTTTAATTATGAACTGCAGCCAGAGGAGCTCCTGGAGGAAAGTGAATAAAATGCACTTTGGGATAAGACATTAAATCTGCCCAAACTCTCTGGAAGAACTGAAAAGGGAACAGGCTAAATGAGCTAACAAGTTCATCCAAGATGAATATCTGACGGTAGTCCCTGAGGGCTAAGTCCTGAAAAATGTTCTGTGAGAGAAAGGACATCCTTTCTCATGGATGGGTGCTTTTATCTGTCTCCAAATAGAAATGCAGCATGAGCCACAAGACTGAAATTGTGACAGCCATCTTGTAAGAAGCAGATGGCAAATCAACTCAAGTGAGAGAGAGGGAGAGATTTTTATGAGGTAATCTTGATATAATCAGATTAAAAGTGTTTTGTTCTTTTTTTCTTTGCTTTGCTTGCCTGTGTCTTTATAAAACTTTGACTCTATCAGCTATTCTAGCTGGTATGAATAAATGTTCTTATTTATATTTTATCTTAACCTGGATGTCATTTGATGTTCTTCACCTTAGGGATATGAGGACTAACTTGGGACACAACAGCAAGTAAACAAGCACTCAGGTAGCCACAGCATACCTTTCATTGTATCAAAGTGATCACCAATGCTAACTGCATGCACCAATGATTACCTTCTGAGATATAAAAAGAACTTTTTTTTTTTTCATTTTTTTAATCACTAAGAAGGTTCTGGTGTTCACTCATGAAAAGTGCAATGTACTTTTTGCCTTTTTTAATAGAAATATAACTATTTTATTTTCAGTAATAATTTCATTATGATAGGCATGTGTCTTCCTTACGCTGGATTTTCCATCTTGTCTTTGCTACTCATTCACATTGTAACAATTCCAGAGAGAAATTAAATGCACGTTCTCCTATGCTTGGCTCTTAGTCATATATGTGATTATTTACACTTGCTAATGCATTCTATAGAGTACTATTTTCAAACAGTTTTTGTTGTGAATTGAAACCTTCATTGCACTAATGTTTATGCTGTCCAACAAAGCCAGTAATATATTAGTTATTTTAACTTTTAAGCCACTTTGACAATTATATGTCCTCCTATTACTTAAATTTAAACTATTTGCCTTGACTAGACATCACTTATGTTGTCTGGCTAGACATTTAAGTTATTTGGTTTGTTCATCAATTTAAATGAAAAAGTAGTTTTAAGCAAGAAAATAATAACGAACCTTCAATGACTTTTTAGATGAATAAACAATAGTGGTAAAACTCATGAAAGTTTAATTTGAGAATCACGATTCTGAACACATGCAAACAACGCTAAGTCTTAAGCACATACTAAGAGGTTATTTTATATTTGGAAGATGATAAACAAGCAGATAGCTCCTATTTAAACATTCAAAACTAACACAAGATAACATAATGTTCTGTATTTCATTTTCTGTTTCAAAACCATGATATACATCTTAAATGAAAATAAACATGAAAATAAACATAAAAATAATTGCCAAAAAAGGGAGAAAATGTCTGGGTATCTGGAACTGTACTGCCCTTTATTACCAGTGATGTCACTGGAAAACTATTGGTTAATGGATCTGTCAGAATATGCAAGATTTAGGAAGAATGTATTCAGAAGAGCAGACAGTTATATGTACACAAGGTTATTCTCAGCTCAGTCCTTCCTATAATTCTGTTCCAAGAGAGTGGGACATATTTTGATCTCAGAGGCATTGATATATATCCAAGAGTAACTGCTTCACTCAGTGCTTCTATGCCCAGTTTACACTGGTATTATTGTGAGTCTGAGAGTGTGATTCTTATTTTATATGAAGCATCAAACGTAACATTTGTAAAACTAAATTGCGAAGATACGAAGAAAGCCAAGCTGAGCTCAGAAATATGCGTCAAATGAACTCAGTAATCAAACTGTGAGATATCTAACATATGTTGAATTTATCTTTTCTGAATTTTCTTTTCCCATTCTGAGAGATGATTTTTCCATCAGCTCTGGTGCAGTTGATTTACTGTAGACTTACATAGATATATGCGTAATGGTGAGGTTTTTCTTCTTTTCCATGCTCTGTTTACAGTTTTAATATAAACATATTGTCATATACATGCTAGAAAGAAATCCAAGAAAGAGCAATATGATGTATTATGGTGGGATGTATTCACTTGTACCTTGAGCCCTTTGAAGATATTAATCTTAAGTCTTCAATCACAAGTTGCCCTAGGCCTAATCTTACCTCTATTCTCTGTTGTAATGTGGTGATTCTTAAATGTTTCATTTTTTGATTTGGGGTAATTGTCTTTCAATATCCTCATAGGCCTTACAGAATTTGGAAACATAGCAAAAACTCATTCTCCTGATGACTGGATCTCTATACCTAATGCTAATCTAGTCCAATAGTGACCTTATCCATAGCCTTTCAAAATTAAACTATTTTTTGGGACTTGAATATCCAGATTAGTCTTGCTGACTCAGCAGAATACAGATGTGAATCAAAGTCTTTGTTCCCAAACCGTATACAGTTTCCAACCTTGAAGATACTCTTCATAGTAACTTACTGTCATAGCTGCACCCTAAAATAAAGCCCACGATAAAGCTTTTGCAATGTCAAACAGCTATCCATAATTTAGCCTTTCCTGACTTTGCAATAAACTTATTCTATCTCTTTTGCTCCCAACACTAAATGTAATTGTACCCACAATACTAACTATAACCCCAATGACTCATTTGGGAACAAATACTGAACCACTGCTGACTTTTCACTACCTGCAAAAGCCAGTTTTGTGATCTGGCTACTGTATAACTATGAACTGAGATTTTCATGCAGTTGTATGTGTGTGTCTGTTCTTAAAACCAGTTCAGTCTTCATTGCTAACAGTCAACCACTGATAAACCTCCGGTCAGGAAATGGAATTAAGCACTTTCTAGTGTCTGTCAACACATCCTATTCTGGCTTTAGAGGATTAACAGCATGAAGACAACATCTGCTGACCAAAATATAATTTTAAATGCAAACCTCATTCTAGCCTCAATAGTTACTCTGTGATTCACCCTGATCTAACATTAATATTAACATATCCACTGAAAGACTCCATATAGTCCTGTCAAAACTGTGGAAGAAACCAAATTATTTGGCTTCTCCTGTCAAGAATATGTTACCACAGATTCTGGAGGCCTCGAGTTGCTAGCTGTGCTTGCGATTAGTATTAGAGCTAGTGTTTGAATTAGGGCTTCAAAAAGAGCCCTTTTTATTGCTATCTCAGGGTTCATGGGGTCCAATTTAAACTCTGGAGGATGTGCTAGCAAATCCAATGTGTTAGGGCCTTCCCTTTTATTTACAGTTCTGCAGGCCCTAGCTACGTATTGAATTGAGAATAATTTTTCACCTTGGCAGTTTAACCCTCAGTTGCCCTTTCTTTGCTAGTGATCAACACTGTTGATACTACTGAATGCAGTTGCAATGACAACATCCTCCCATGTGACGCTCTACTTGAGTGGCTTGGCAGTTGATGGTGTAATGTCTTCCCTGCCAGTTTACTAGTACAGCAGTGTCATCAAATTCTGTACCTTCATTTCTGGGAGAGTAGGATTTTACCTCATAGATTCTTGATAGCTTTCATCTGCAGCTGTGAGATACATTTGAAAACTTGAACTTTGAATTTTGGAACTTGAGCTAAATATTTGAAAACTACAACAGAACAGAAGGAGATTCTGAACTAATTTTCATCTGTAGGTCCTTTTACACAAATGTCTAACATTTTAAGGATATGAGGACACCTTACAGAAATCTACTATCAGTGGCTCAAAGAGATTCTCCCGCTCTTGGTTTTCTTACTACTTAGATTTTTTGTCCTGATTCATTCAGATTTGTTTGCTTGTTTGTTTACACATGTAGTTCAGAGAAATCAAACTCACAGGGCCTCTTAAGGTCATGGTTTGATAATCATTACTAAGTCTGTAGTATTTCTCTCGATGATTTATGAAAGGAAGCTGTCATTTTTGGATGAAGTGTAGTGCATATGTTAGAAAGGAATCTAAATACTGACATAAAGGAAGCAGGGCTTGTGGGAAGATATGATGATTTTTATTAAACAAGCAGATACATTTGAAAAACAAAAAACCAGACGAGCCTTGATTTACTGCCTCTTCATCAAAGCTTTGAAGAAGAAAAAAGATTTTAAGCAAAATTTTTGTGATGACATTGCTCCCCTAATTTAAAGAAAATGACTTACTTCCTGTCTGGATTTGATTTGCTTCAGTTTTCAGCTATTACTTCCATTAGCTAAATAAAATAGCCAACTACTCTCAGAGATGCTGTTTGTCCATACTTATAGACTCAAATGAAGTCATTTCATAACATTCTTTTCAAAAGCTACATAAATGAAGGTACCAGATTTTATTTTTTACTGAAGAACTATTACAAAAAGTTTATGGATACTAGATCTCACTTCCTGGGTTTGTGTTTAATGCATAATTTCAAGGGTTTTTTTTTTTCCCTAAAATCAAACAAACAAACAAACAAATTGCTTATATTCCTGAGTACAATTCTCCTGCAGATTGTGTATTCTGAGGAAGACATTACAACAGATTATTTTAAATCTTTTTCTCTGAATAGAAGTGCACAGTTAACTGCAGTCAGTCTCGGAGAGCCTCTGTGACAGGATAACAGCACTTAGTGAGAGAGATATTTAGAAAAGACATTAAGAGGCATAAGCCACCCACAAACTGTTTTGTGGCTGACCTTATAGAAAGGGAGTTCAACGCTGACTTCAGTGCAGCTAATATTTGGTTTCAAGATAAGAATAAGTTAAATTGAAATGAAAATTCTGAGTGGCATTTTGAAAGATCTGTTTGACAACCTGTGTCTTGTTTATTTTCTCTAATGAGAAAGAACATTATTGTATAACAGGGAACAATTTCTAAATGTCAATGATTTTTCTCTTCTATGGGGACACAGTCAATGTCAAACTAGGTTTAAAAAAAATCCAGCAAATCAAACAGTGTCAGAAATATATTGGGCATAGCTAAACTCAGAAGTTGAATTTCCCATTGTACTTCAGCAGGTACAATGCATAGAAATAAGAAGACCCACACTTAGAAACGAGGAAAAGACTTTCAGTCTGAAGTCCTACAAGTGAAAGAGCTTAGGAAAAGGAGCAGCAAGGTCAGGCAGCCGAAAGCAGGCCACAAGGCTAATACCATAGCTGCAATAAAACTGTCATAGTAGTCACAGTAAATAATCCTGATATTTTTTGGTACCATGTTTTTTGATAATCAGAACTCTTCTGTTAGGCCTCTGCATTGCCCATCACTAGGCATTGGACCTGTCTACATAAGAAAAAGGACCAGAATACCACTGTAGGTACACTTTGTTATTTCTCTTTCCAAGCATACCTCACTAAGACTGTTTTTTTAAATTCTAGTTTTGAAATTGATTAAACAAAAATAATAATAAAAAGGATAGTTTTACTTTCAGGGAGGGCAGACTCTTAATGGAAACTCAAATGGAATAGTTACTGAGTTCAGTGTTAAAACATCTGTGATTTTAAGAACTAACCAACTTCTATAAGGAAGCTCTTGCTCTGAAATACAATGCTTACCATTACCAAAACTTGATGAGGATATAAAAAGGTGAACTCCAAATCAAAGCCTCCTGTGCCATTCTTAGATATATATCTCTATTTAATTCAGTCAAAAATCATAAGGATTTTATTGCTTTTAGGATGAATAACTGACCTAAAACCAATAAGTGGACAAAGTGATCAAGGTCAAAATCCAAACTGATAAACTTCAAAAGTGAAAGCTAAAAAGGCTTAACAAGGTGGAATCTGCTTTAAAAATGTTACCTACCTACCTTTAAAAATGTTACCTACATTTCCAATTCCATTCAAACGGTTATTGCTATGGATTAAAAATTCAGTGCATTGACAGTGTCAATTTGCTTCAAACTTCATTTTAACTGAAAATTGGTAATTTAATAATAAAGATTGTGATAGCTATTATATCTATGCTTTTCATAATATTTTTAATTATTTTTGTTTGTGTGTTTTAAATCAGTGTTCACAAAGTAATAGCTGAAGTTACAGTCTCATTAACAATGGCATGTTAATAATTACAAGGTTGGTCATGGTTAATTACTACCCTTCATTAAACAGAACACATCAGGAAACTGTGGAGGGCTTCTGCAGAGCATAGATACCATCACTGCTACTCAGTGACCTAAATCAACCTTAATCCAAAGTCTGCTGTGATGGAGTTTCAGGTCTTCTGTATCTAAGCAATTAGCACAGAAAGAAAAGGCACGTGTGCAAAGCTGCATGCATACAGACACAGTAAAAATGCTCTTGCAGCACTTATGTGGTGTGAAGGACCCATAGTGAGCTGGCAAGAATTGTGCATAGCTGTGCTAAGCAGAAAAGCTCTTCAGGGAAAGGAGAAAAGGTAGGACTGGGTGAAAGAGTGAAACTGGTAGGCATGACATGTTAATGAGCTGTGTCAGAGCCATCTGAGGTTTGAGGAAGATAATTGCTACTTGAGAGTAAAATCACCACTTTTTCTGTTCAGGACAATGTTTTTTGGAGCTGTCAGAGAACACTTAGTATAGCAAAGAAGCCAACAAATCACTGAACCAACTTTTTAGTATCCTGGAGGTGAGCTTTTCCAGTCCAGCAACTGATTGTAACCAGCTCTTTTATCCTTTAACAAGCAAACCACCGGATTGGCTTTCAAAAGGAATTTTAACCTGTAGTAACCCAATTGTTGTTACATTGTTTCACTGCTGGTCATTTAGCTCTTGCCAGATAAGAAACGAGACTGTCCCTTTCACCTTCTAGCATTAAAAGAAGCCAGGGGGAAGAAAATGCTGAGATTCTCTGTGCATTAAAGATCAAGGAGAGGCTGCATTTGTTTGTCTTAATTTCCCAGCCAAGTGACTTCCCAAGGGTCAAGTTTCTGAAAGGCTAATGCCTGTGTTGCGTGGTAAAGGTAAATATCCTTTAATGCTCGTGACTAATTTCGCATCTCTTCTTTACTCTTTTTCTCTGTTCTCTTTTTCTGCCTTTGGAGTAAAGAAAGAACTTTGAATTCTGACCAGAGCATCAGCTGAACACAGGAACTGTCAGTTTATTACATGAGCAATCAAAGAAGCATTGAATGACAAATGAATGACCTGAAGTCCCCACGATGGGTGAAAGTGTTATACCTTTTTTTATTGTACCCCTACTGACAATTAACATTTTTCACCTTCAGTGGCTTTCTGATCAGGTTACTGCTGTAGCAATTGCATGGGGTTGTATTATTTTTGACAACTATTTTTATTTCTCTCCCTCTCTATTGCTTTCTGTCTGTGAACACACACATACATATACAGCATTGATAGTCTAATCCTGTTTATTTCTATGAAGCGTATGAAAACTGGTACAATCGTGGTGGATTTGAAGGACTACTTAGAAACCTCTCACAGGATTCAGCAACACTGCAGGAACACAAAATAAAGCTCTTTTGCAAGCTGTCCTGCCTCTGGCCCTCCACTGAAGGGTGGACAATATAGGTCCAGCACCCGTAACCCTTACAGAACTGTACAACTAAAGCAGAGTCAGATGGAGAGCAGCTTTGTTGCTTATTTGTGAAGAAAAACCTGATCTTTTTCCGTCTCGCCTGCTTATAGCTTCATTATATATAGCACTACTATCTCTCTCAAAAATCAAAAAGCCTCTATTGACAAGCTGATGATACTGTAAGGGGAAAATTTTCCTCACTGTTTCCTACAAGCCAGTCTCACAGGTTTTTCACATGGTGAACAATGACAAACATGTCCAAAATATATACATATATAGAGAGCTATGTATGTAAAAAACAAACAAACCCACCAAAATCTGTCCTTGCCATGAATAATTTGAAAAAATTCCTATTTAAGAACATGAATAGTAGCGAATAGTATCTGTATATACAGTGCATCAGAAAGGGAATATATTATTTTAAAGAGTGTTATACTTGGACGTCATAAGGTCTGCATATCTGCATCTCTGTTTCTGGAAAGAGTGCAGAGCTGGTAGTAAGGACTTCCCTGTTCCTGTGTGTATGAGCTAATATATTAAATAACCTTGTTTCTGCAACAGTGTTAATCTATTCCAGCAGTGGCAGTAAGGACAAGGTGTTTGGGAGAGATCTGCTGTTTAATCCTGCAGGGTTTAGAAAGCCACTTTTTTCTATGATAAAGAGTGATTTATTGGAGCTGCTATAATTCCACAGCTAGATTTTACTGAACACTATTTTTTATGAACTAATGAACTTAAAAATGTGAAAGTCTTGCAGTATGAGGCAGAGAGGATTACTTGTCCCTAGTCCTTGCTGCTGACTCTCAGTGGCATAACATTCCCTTACTATGGTATTTCTGGGGAAAAAATATAGAAAAAAAAGTGATTTGTGGTGGGTTTTAGCAATAGAAAGAAGAAGAATCCAAAGAGATTAAGGGAGGAGGTGTGTGTTCATTTGTTTGACTTGCAAAATGCTTATACTTAGGAATAATAGGAAAGTTTGATCCAACAAAAAGATTAGGTATTGTAGTAATGAATGTCAATATACCAGCCACCATCACTTTTCTTCCAGGTCTACAATCCATAGTCTTGCCCAGTTTTCCTAAATAAGGATAGAAGAAATCAGATACCTTAGAACAGAATCTAAAGCACCAAGAAAGCTAAGATAGAATCAATAAATTAATGAAAAAGAAACACAGGGGGGAAAAAGGTGTTTCCACTGTTTCAGTGTCTATCTTTTAGCTATGACAAGTAGCTCTATTTACATGTTTTCTAGCAGAGCAAATTTAACTTACCTTTTAAATACAGGAGAAAAGGAGTTCTTAATTTGACCTCTCAGTTATTTGAAAAGTAGCGAGAGTAGCCAGTCATGAGACAACAAAAATGGTCATGTGCTCCTGCTTTTAAAAAAGGCCATATTTCTTAATCTCTCAGAAAGAATCACTAAATCTGATTAGAATTTTTTTTTTTGAGGGAGTGAGCCTTTACATCTCTCTTATTAATGTCATCCCATATAATAATATAATAGCAACCTGTCTATATAATTTTATTATTTAGATGCTCACCCAGAGACAGAAAGGTATTACTCCTAAACCACTTTTTGTATTTCACATCAAACTGTCAGTGCAAATATTCTTCGGCACGGGAATTGTAATACAGCTCTTTTCCTCAGACATGACTTCTGTAGAAGTGGCGAGGTATATTCTAATATTCAATACAATATATTTATTGCAGATATTCAATAAAATTTGATTTTGCATTAATCACAGGATGGGGAAAGAGAAGCCCAAACTCCCATCAAAAAGGATGCATATAGTCTCTCCTTGTAAAAGAGATTTAGTAAATTTATTAAATCTAATAAAATATTTGGTAAACAACCACCATCCTAAAGGATCCATAAGAAAGGGCCACAGGTTTAAATATCTTCTCTAACTGTCTTAATAACTGGAGTGGCTTTTAATAAAACAGTCAAGCTATTTTGAATGAGACCAGCCAGTCATGTTGATGGTGAAATCAGATCATGCTGAGATTTCAGATCCAGGTGGATAGATGAGCACAAAGGTTTAGGATCCTGCCGAGACAAGCATAGCACTGGTTAGCACTCTAACCCAGTTCTAAGCCAACTCTAAACCATTGGTTTTGAAACCAATAGAAGGGGAAATATAGGTGCAGAAAAAGGCAAACAGTTTTTTAAGGTTGCTCTCCAGGACCTGGAAGAAATTTAGGTTCCTAATTCTCCATTTAAGAAGTTGTATTTGTAATTCTGATTCTTTTAGTACTCCTATGTCAGTGTTTTAGATAAAAGAGGAATTGATTTTTAAAGCAAAATTGTTGTTCTCATATACCACACCTTTATTTTCACCACAGAGCAGTCTCAGAGCATGCAAGATGAATTCACTTCAAATGAACCTCAGCTGGACTTCCAAGGAGAGCACCCAGTGAGCCTGCCATTGCTAATAGGTGTTCAGGTCAGACCTGATTAGAGCTAGGATGAAATAAACCCTCTGAAAAAAATTTAGCGTAGGTCCGTGTCCTCAGCTTATATTGTTCTGTCCTTGAAACTTGCTTCTAAAGTAGCATCCTAGTTGCTAATGTAGACATAACCTTGCCAAATACCAAATTAAATTCTTTGAATCATTTATGACACTTCCAGCATTACCATACTAAATGCATATTGGTAAAATCCACATACAGCTTGCAGAGGTCTTCTCTTTCTCTTCCCAAAAATGAGTGCTTCTCATAATTAGTCTTGGTTTAGAGGGATCCAGCATGTTGGCCTGTGTTTGTTTGTTTGTTTTAACTTTAATACTAGCTTTCCTTGAGCATCTGAAAGATTAGTTGAATTTTTCAAAAAAAGTAAACAGCAACAATAAATATTTTTTTCTATAGATTTTGTCAAATATCATGTGTTCCTAAATTTGACATAAAATCTATCTGCTCACTTCTTATTGAAGACTGAATAGAAATGAATATTGCTTTTTTGGTGCACATAAGCATACATTCATTTTTACTTAGTATTGCTTGCATATACTGAGGTATTTTATATTCTATGTATTGCTGAAATTAGCCATCTCCAGGATTGCCTAGACATGATCTAGTTGAGTTTGTTTGGAGTAGGGGTTTGCACTAGATGATCTCCAGAGGTCTTTTCTAACATAAATTACACTACGATGCTATGATTTTGTGTCATAGTAACATCTGTCTCAGTTGTGTATAAGATTTAGAGTAACAACTATATTTATTGCATAATTTTCCTGTTATAAAGCATAAGAATATATACTCATATTTTTTGCTTGTTTCCTTCTTCATGCAATAAAAATAATGGACATCTCATCACCAAACCTGAGGTGAACATATTGATCACTCACATTATATGAGGTAAAGAGCAACTACTAAAGGAAGAGTCAGAAAAGAAGCTGAAATATAATGAAGCAATTTTAGATGGACATTATTACATATGTTAATGTAGAAAGAGCAGTATAAAATAACATATAAATGTAGGTAGCTTTGTTCAGAAATGTGTCACCAGTGAAACTGTAATAATTCTGTACCGGAGTATACTGAGTGTACTGAAATTGTTTAACAAATTAGAAATAAATGTAGCCTTTCTAAGGATTTTCATGAGATAACATGTATGTGTTAAACTGACCTGTGCTGACTGCACTAATGCTTCTGAATAGTTTCGAACTACCTCTAATTGTAAGGATACACTATTGTTATGCCTTCAACAATCAGCTACATATTTTTGAATAAAAGTCTGATTTCATTCATGTAGGAAAAATTAATAAAGTACGTTTTCAATAAAATTGTTGAAGAGATACGTATACAATTCCCATCAACAGTGGTGGAGTTTAGAACTGCTTTCCTGCTCACCTTGCTGAAACATGCATATTCCAGCAAAAATTTAAATGAGGATAAAAATACAGATAGAAGTGATAAAGTGGGAGGACAAATACATGCTTGCTTTCTGAAAGGTTCCTGCTTCCATAGGTAGAGTCAGTCCTTGTTGGTTCTGACATAGAGTGCACAACTGGATAGTCATGACCACATCTGGGCACTCTGAGACCCACAGAACAATGGGCTGACCTAGTATATCTGTTTGTCTGTTCTGGTAAAGGCGTAGAATGTGTTTAATTGAAGAAAACAAGATTTGCAAGTACCCAGAGACCCTCTGATCTTAACAACTACCTCAGAAGACCAGATACATGAGTATTTTCTCTGCTCTCTTGTATGGTATTCCTATAAAAAAAAAATATAACTTGAAATCCTGCAAACCTTTGTGTGTATATATATATATATATATATACACAAAGGCAACAAAGTGTTTGTGTGTATATATATATATATATACACATATATATACAAACACTTTGTTGCCATTTGTGTCTCTAATAAAGTACAAAACATCAAAACCATGAAGGATTTGGTTACTAATGTTATTTCTATGTCACCCACCTAACTGTTTAACTATTTTAAAACCTTTTCTCTGAGCTGCTGTGTTCCCTTTGACAACCCAATATTGTTTCTCTAGTTATAAAACTTGAGTGTTGCACAATATTGAGGTTCTTGCTTATTCTTTGTCAGGAAATTAGCTGGAAAAGGTCAGTCAATATGAAACAACAGAGAAGCTATTTTCTTTTTTGACTACACCTTTAAGGGTGAAGTGAGCCCTACTGGAAGAAAGCATGCCCCATGAATTAGGAGACAGGTTGAAACAGCCAGTAGTACCAAACAAACCATACACTAGGAGTTTCTCCATATGTACTTCATATCTTACTTACTTTGTTTTTCCCTTTAACCTCCAGGAAAAGTTACCTAGCCTGATATCTCACCTGAAAGATATTTCATATGGGAGAAATCAGAACTGTGCTCACTTAGAGAGTGACATCATCCTCTGAAGCTTGACAGCATGACAGGGCAGGTGGACACCCACTGTGTTTACACAACGAGAGCCTAAAATAGGAGACTCTTCATTTTCTTTGAGTATGTTTCCCTGATAAGGGCTGCAGAAAAACAGGTTTGTTTGTTTGTTTGTTTTTTTCAAGGTTGCTTAGACTGGGATGTAGTTGCAGATTTTGTCAAGGCAGCCGTATCAAAACATAAATTCAGTGATCTGTAGATTTAGCATATATGCTATCTAAGCCTTATCTCTAGAGTGAAAGGCATTTAGTTACTCTACTAAAATAAAATGGCCATAAACTTCAAGAAAAATAGCTAGCCTATACACATTTATATACTCTGTTTCAGCCCTAAATAAACATAGTTTAGAGATGCACCAGGAACAGTTTAACAATTAAAAACAATTCCCTGTGGCTGCATGCATTCACCTTAAATATTTCTAATTTCCTAAATATTTGCCTGCACTTTTCTATGCAATTTCATTATGTATAGTTGTGCTTTTGATTTGTATTCTTTTCTCATCATAGTTTACTCAAACAGAATGATACTTTTAACTATTTTTCTTTGTATATCTCTCTGAAATACAGTGCTTGAAATGGAAAAGATTTCAGTTATTCGAACAGTTATTGTAAAGGCTAGTAAAATGTGGAAAAAAACCCCACAACTTTTTTACTGTGGCTGACACACTGCATTGATCTAGCAGGAAATCTGTCTATTACTGAGACAGATGGGGGAGCTCTGGGACTCAGTTTAACATGGTTGCGGCTACTGTGGATGCTGATACCGTACTCTGACAATAGCAGCAGTCTGAAAAGCAGAGTTTACATGCCTGAAATAAATTGTTTTGATTAGAACCTTTAGGAAAGAAAGTCATAAGGTACAGTTTTATTGACTACTTGCCAAACAACACAGACCTGTGCTCTGTAAGCTTGTTTTGCTCTTGTAAGTCAAGCACCAACAGGGCTCTTATTTTCTAAGGTTATGGACTTACAGCATAATACATTATAATTTACTCTGAGTTATTACACAGACAATACAATGGGAAATAGAATGCACATTCAGTTCTAAGAGTAGTTGACCTTAGGAAAAATATTTTTTAAGGAGACTATGCATTTGTCTGTCTTCCATGGGTCTGTAAAATATTTGGTATCGATAATGAAAAGCACATATAAACCAAATATGTGGAAGTCATGAAGTAAAGCAGAATATTAACACTCCTAATTATTGCAAAGTTTCACTATTTTATGATAGAATTTGGGGTTTTTTAGGTAGCATTTCTAATTTTTACTTTACTGAGGGTCAGAGACCACTGTATTCATGGCATAATGCTATTTTGATCACCTAAGTCAAATTGGAACAACTGTTGTGCAAGGCAAAGCTAGGATTTTCTTCTCCTAAGCAAAATCTATATAATATATTATCACTAAAGTCATTATTTGTTGCATTGTCCTTTTGGAAATTAATGTACAGGTACCAGTATGTCAATTTATCATTGTCTGTTCTGGTCTAATGCATTTAAATATTTAGTCTAGTAGCCCAAATGGAGCACATCAAATTTTGTATTATGTTTTACCATCCTAATGATAGAGTTCTGGCTTGTTTATTACCACTTTGTTGTTTTTTTTTTTTTTAAATCAGCATCTTCCTCTGAAGATGACTTTTATTTTAGATTTCTTTTTAAGGCATAGTAATTTGAATAATAAGAAAGTGAGATCATTAACTGCAACCTCCATAAACAACAATGTAACTTAGTGAATTTCCAAGCCTGATACAACGTCAAGCTGCTGCCTCATGCCCAGCTACTTTAGCATATTGATTCGTATTATTATTGACTGTAAAGGCTAGATAGCTTTTAAACCTTCCTACAACGAACATTACTAGAGTTATTTTATATTTTATTTCCCACTTAGCTGAAACAACTGCTTATTTTCATGGCAGAACGTGAGTCACAAAGAATAGATTTCAGCATAATCATATCCCTTTTCTCAGCTATGAGGGAAGTTGATTGACAGTTACATTACAAAAGTAACAAATTGACACTGTGGTTAAGAGTGAGGTCAATCCAGCTGCGATGTAAGCTTTGGAGCCCCCTACAGAACAAAACTCCTGCTTCATATCATCCAAAAAGTCTGTTCCTCAGTCAGCTTTGCTAATGGGAAAGCTTCCTGACCTTCACACACAAGGAAATCTACATCTACATATTACTAACAAGATCTAGACTAACACCTACATGTTCAAAACCAGTTAATTATTTGGCTGGGGCTCTGTTGCTCATTCATTCAATAAAATTGAATTTCAACAGGACTATATTGTGTTAAATTATTGCTCCTTAAAAATAAAACTGCCTCAGGCAGCCGCATTATTAAGCCAGCTTTTGTCTTAAGCAACCATATCTGTTGAGGCCTCCCCTGGACTCCTGCATCCAGCTCCAGAGCCATCAGTGCAGGAAAGACATGGACCTGTTGGAGAGGGGTCAGAGAAGGCCACAAAAGTGATCAGAGGGCTGGAACACCTCTGTTATGAGGACAGGCTGAGAAAGTTGGGGTTGTTCAGCCTGGAGAAGGCTTCAGGGATAACTTATTGTTGCCTTTCAGTACTTAGAAGGAGCCTATAAGAAAGATGGGAACAGACTTTTCAACAGGGCCTGTTGTGGTAGGACAAGTGGCAATGGTTTTAAACTGAATGAAGGGAGATTCAGGCTAGATGTGAGGGAGACTTTTTTTACAATGAGGGTGGTGAAACACTGGAACAGATTGCCCAGAGAAGTTCTAGATGCCCCAGGCCTTCGAAACATCCAAGGCCAGGCTGGATGGGGTTCTGAGCAACCTGATCTAGTTGAAAATGTCCCTGCTCATTGCAGGGGGTGGTGGATATATAGTGATATACAGTACTGAGAAAATCTTGCCTCGGTGCTCAACAGCAGTTTAAAAAAAAAAAAAAAGGAAACCAAATTTTACAGTTTATTAGTAGAACAGAAAATAAAAAGTATCATTTTGTCTCTGCATAAGCCTGATTATTGTGCAAAGATCAAAAAAGAGCTAACAGAACTAGAAAAGAGTGATAGAAGGGTAAAAAAACAAAATTTGAAAACTTCCATATAAGGGAAAAAAACTCACAAAAACAACCAACAACCAACACTAAGAAGACCTGAGCTCTTAATGTTGCAATAGAAATAACAGATAGTAGAATGGACAGATTTCTGTAATTTTCTGAGTGGCAAGGAATAAGTAAATGGGACTAGCTGTTCACAGTCTGTTCTGAAACCAGAGGACATCGTATGGTCACCTAAAAGACAGGGTGGTGGGCTAAATGAGCCACTTGGTCTGAGCCACTGTGGTCACTGTGTTACATTTTTGATCTACTGACAAAGCAATCTATATTAAAAAAAAGGCCAAACTATTTTTTCCCCTTATGTTCTGTGTAGGGTTGTGTTTTATGATCCGATGCAATTGCCATTTTTCACAGGAAACACAATAATACAAAAAGACACACAGAGGGTTTTCTCAGAAAGACTATTTTAATTTTCTCATTTACACAAAAGTAAATCAAACTGAACCACAAAGATATGGATTATTCATTGTATCTGGCAAATGTAATACTCAGTGTCTTGTATGAATTCAGTACATTGCTGAAAACATAGTGTGATTTGTCAAAAGAGCTATTTTTATGTTTAAAACCATGGATAACCTGTGAACATGTCACCTGCTTATGCCAGACAAAGTTAGTTCCCCCCTTGCATGTCAAAGCCAGCAACACACCAGTTAGGTGGCTAGTGCTGTCCACTTCTGCCAGTTGTCTTAGCTGGCCATTGCCAATGTCTTTGTTGATTTAAAACCAGAATACTTGGTGAGACATTATCTTATTAAGCCATGGTTCTATAGATACTGATTATTCTAGATTCCAGAGCCAATGCATGGTTTCAAAGGATCCATTGCTTTTGTAAATCTGGAGCTTGATGTACCACACAGAATCCATATAGTCATGCTCAAACAGAAGCCGCTGAAAAACTAATTGCAATGCATCTAATTAGCTTTGTATAGTTTTTGCGTTTCTATACAATAAACAGATGAAGGAAGTCTAATATGGGATAACTATCTTTTACAAACTTTGATCACATTGTAATATTTCTTTGGAATATGTAATCTTGCCAAAAGGTAAAAGTACCATATGATCATCTAGAAGGCGGCATATGCAAATAAATATGGTAGCAAGTACAAACATATGTTTAATCTTCCCACTTCATCAATGTAGAAAGCTCAAGAGCTTCTGCCCGCACAAGCCAACAAATACTAAGGTTTAAACTATGTTTCTCCTATTCCCTTTCTCTTAGTTCCATAGTATATATCTCACAAAAAAGCTGTACAATATTATTTATTTTAAAATAATTTACAGAAAAACTCCTACTGAGGGTAAAACTAGATGTATCCAGCCAAATTAAAAATTGACTAAAAGTGTCTAAGAATGTACTGAATTTGTTCACTGCATTTTAAACATCATGAAGGATCCATTTATGCTGATGGGAAAGAGGCATCAATCATCTCAGTACAACATAAGTTTTACTGGGAGGGATTTTTTTTCCCCCCCAAACTTCTTGTAACTAAAGACCACAGAAACTGTTATTTCAGTCCAGTATAACCCTCTCTGTATCACAGGTGTTAAAATTTTACTCAATGACTCCATGCTGTGTTCTTTAATTTGTATTTGGCTAATACCTCCTGTTAAAGAAGTTGGTCAGTCTTTGTTAAAAGATACAAAGAGACAGAAAATCTTCCATGCCTCTCATAATTTTTTCCAGAACTGTTAAATCGGTGTGTTTTATTTTTATTTTTATCTGAATATAGGTAAGCTCTTGCTTCCAGACTTTTTTTTTCAGTATGCCTTTCCCTCTAGATTAAACAGCCCTTTAGTGGCATGTATTTTCTTCATGTGAAGCTACTTACACAGTGTAAAAAAAATCAATTCTCAGTTGTTGCCTTTTTATGAGCAAGACACATTAAGATGTGGAATTTTTTTATTATTATTATCATTTACTCATGTTATAGCATTTTCTACAGACTTTGAGTGTTTATGGCCCTTTTCTTAAATAGATTTTGATTTTCACTTTAAAAGGAAAAAAGTGATTTCTAATAACGATATTCTGAAATGCATGCTACCTATGCCATCTGGAATGAATTTGGATCTTTGTTGCTACACCACTGTTTGTCTTCTCAGGGACCATGTTAGGCCTTTTTATTTGCTCTATTTGAGGAATACTGGCTCTGGAAACTCATGTTGGGTTTTTTTTCTTCCATTATTTCCTTTCAGAAACTACCATTTCCAAGAATGCCCTGTATTTTGTTTCCCTGAAGGAGAAGGGTCAGCCTCTGGGTAGAGTATCTCTGTAACTTTTATTTAGATGTCACTTGCATTTGCTCTCCTGCCACTTCATCTTCATAAGAGCTCAAAGCCTGCATCTACATTAGTAAATGATGTGGCATGAGAGGAATGGATCTTTAGGGTGAAAGAATTGATGCTGAGTATGCCATATTTAAATTATTTGGAGGTGTTTGCTTTACAGTAGTTTGGCCTGGGTTCAAATGCCTGTTAGCTTTTGTGATACATCAGGCACACCTCTAATGCCTGTCTTCTGGCTTAGGGTCAACAAAAGGAAATCCAGTGTGAATGCCATGAGACCTCATATACGATGTTAAGCAGATCATGGTATTGAGATGATAAGAAAATTTACTTTGAAAATATGCTGTTGATATGAACTAAAACATAGGTGTAGATATTGCTTATTTTGTATTAATAATTATTTGGATAATTTAATTTTGGAAAAATTCAAAATGATAAATTATTTCAAAATCAAAAGATTAAATCTTTCAGTTGGGAAAAAATCATGTGAAAGGATTAACTTTGTTCAGCTGTTTTGGTGCTTTGTTTTTTGTTTGTTTGTTTGGTTGGTTTGTTGTTGTTTCGTGGGTTTTTTTTGCCGTTTTTTTTGGGGGGTGGGGGTGGTGTTTGTTTGGTTTTGGTTTTTTTTCTTAAATCCACCTGTCAAACTTAAATGGAATATATCTTGTGAATATTTTGTGTGAACACAAAATCATGCTGTTCAGTAAAAAAAGAAAAATTGCACCCTAAATATCATTTATGCAACTCTCCCTAGTTATAAATTTTTCTTCATTCGTTACTACTTTAATATAAACTTACAGCAGAGACCTAAGGGAGGGAACAAAACCAAACTTATGCTGAAGTCACCTCGGTCAGGATATAACATAAACCCTAATTTTGCCTTACTTACGATATTTGAAAAATATTTTTTACTGTATTCTGTGAGGGAAATAATGTTTTGGTTTATATAAAGTGATGTTTTAATCAATGTTAATTAAAATATGATACTAGTAAAGTGTCTAATATTTCTCTAGTGATCCTATTCATCTGCTCTCTGAGGGCATAGACAAATATCAGATTTTTAAGTGCTGCTTAATATGTGTTTTAATGAAGAGCGGAATGCTCTTGTACAATTTTTTTTTTTTTTTGTAGCACACTCTGACAAATAAGCAGTCTGAGTCTACGAATCACAGAATCACAGAATGGTTGGAGTTGGAAGGGAGCTCTGGACATCATGTAGTCCAACCCACCTGCTAAAGCAGGTTCACCTAGAGTAGGTTGCACAGGAATGCATCCAGCAGGTTTTGAATGTCTCCAGAGAAGGAGACTCCCACAACCTCATATTCAGATGGAACCTCCTATGCTTCAGTCTGTACACATTGCCTGTCATCCTATCATTGGGCACCACTGAAAGGAGTCTGGTCCCATCGTTTTGATACCCACCCTAGAGATATTTACAAAAATTGATAAGATCCCCTCTCAGCCTCCAGTCATTCTTTGTCCTTCTTAAACCGGAGAACCCAGAACTGGGTGCAATACTCCTGATGCGGCCTCACCAGTAGAGGGGGAGGATCATTTCCCTTGACCTGCTGGTCACACTTTTCCTAATGCACCTCAGGATATTATTTGCTTTCTTGGCCGCAAGGGTATCATATCTCTACCAAAGTTCTCCTCATCAATAAGTGACTCGGCACTACTCTCATTTCAGGATGTAGTGGAGATGGCTGAAGGGAACTTCTGAAAGGAGCAGACTAAAATTGATGATTTATCAGCTTAATGATTGAACTGAACTCTTAGAGTTTAAAAAAGCAAACCCAACAATGTACATGAAACAGCAACAGATTTTTTTTTTAAATGGGAAATACGAAAATAAAATGTTGGAAGTCTTTTAGAAAATATTTCTGTTAACCATTCCTTTGAATGGAAACAAAGAAAAGGGAACATTATGGATCCTGATTCTAATTGCAGATATGAGAGGAACTTCATTTGCACAGGACTGGAAAAATCTAACTTAGTACCAGACAGTATAAGCCATAATTATGACTCAGTTAATGTTTGTGAACACAATGCATGTTAATACCTTTCACTCTAGAACAGAAATTTGTATATGCATACTTCATTTTTATGAAAGTATTTTAATTTTTTTTTTTTTCAGAACTAAAGCACTTTTTTCTCAAAGTGCTCCATGCATTTTGACATAGTGTCACATTCCAGTAGAAAACTATTTCAGTATTTGCAGTAGTCAAGTTTGGATAAGAATGGAAAGTAGTTGAATTTTCTTTGTTGACTGGTTTGTTTAAAAACAAACAGCACAACAAATGAGGTTGTTTTTCTGCTCTAATGAGGCTCAGTTACCATTTGTAAGAAAAAATCTGAGGAGAATATAGAATGTAATTATATTGTTTAGGAATCAATGAATTTACTCAATTTAATTTGAACCTTACCCAGTATACAATCTACTCCTTTTTACTCTCAAAATTTCCACATATTTGACTTCTAGCTGCATCCACAAAGGAAAAAAAAAAAAAGAAAAAAACAAACAAACAAAAAAGGCAAAAAACTCCACCCAAACAAACAACCATCACCAAAAACCCCAGCAAAAAGAGACCCTGCAAAATGTATCTTTCAGCATAATTTTCAAGTTTCCATGAATTCCATATGAATATTGTGTTCACCTTCAGTGTCAGACTAAGGACTAGCATTGTGCCAGCACTGTAAGTAAAAAATTACTATCAATATATAGACAACAATTTTTTTCCCTAGTCTTCAAGTATGCTTGTTTTACAGATAATACAATACTTCTTAATTAAACACTTCTGTTATTCAGCAAAGTCCTCTTTCTTCCAATCTATAAAAAGGAACCATATTCATTTTTTTCAGATATATTAATGGTATTTCTTAAAACTAAGCTGTTACTTGTTTATTCTTCAGAAATTATCTGGATTTTCTTTATTTTCAGAATTTATAGTGCTCTTACTGAAACATTGTTAGATCATAAACTTGGATTTGATGTAGTGAAAACCAGGAACACTTAAAAAATATTATGTGTCAGGTTTTACCTACCTGGCTGTATCATAGTGCATTAAGTGAAGATCTGACCTGAAGTCTTCCCTCTGAAGAGCTACCTTTTGAAGTTGCAAATTGTGTGTCTATCTTTTTTCAAAACAAATGAGATGTTTTCTTATCTGTTCCACCAAAAATAATTATTTGAAAAGAACAGGACGGTCAAACTACTACTCAGCTTTGGGGCATGTCCAAATTAGGGTCTTTATTTTGCCATTGGACATCTGCTTGCAATCTCCATTGTACCAGTTGAAACTGAATTTACTTGTCTGAGGGCAGCATTGGCCCTATGTGATTAATGTGTTCTGGCAAATTAAATTAGCTGTAGAACCTTTCAATTTGTTTCTTTGTTTCTAGTGATCAGGTTACTAAAAATGTCACTCATCAGCAGCACTTTTCTCCCAGTCCTTGTTCGTAAGACTGGATTTAACACGTAACTATTTTTTTTCCCTGAGTGTATATCATATTATTGACATTATAAAAGAGGTACAGTTTTGTTTCACTTAATTTTATAATGTGGGGAAGAAAACAAAGGCATAAACCCAGGCAAATTATTCTTAATAAGCCAAATAGATGTCAAGGTTTACTGTTTAGCGTTACTGCCTCCCACAATCGTTATGATAAAGACCAATAAATAAGGTGTATGTGTGGCCTCAGGGAGGTATTGTCTCTTCAGGAGGTGAGGAACATACTATCATTTATATAGTCTCTTTAGATGAAACTTTATGAGGAGCTCCTGAGACCCTTAAAATATAGCAATAATTACTATGCAAGATATGTGCCATAGACTCCTCTAATTATTAAGGCCATTGCAAGCTTCATAACTGACTTCACAGCTTGAAGAATTAGAGTATTTTTAAAAATACCGCTAAAAAAACCTTACTATTAACATGACACAAGATACAGCTAGGCTTTCTGTCTTAGGTCTTAAACAAATCTGTGTTTGGTGGGAGACCAGGCACTTCTCCAGATAACATAAGGAAGGACTGAACCCAGCAGACATGAACCAGTGTGAGGAGGCTATGCATATCCGGTATTCCAGGAATGCAGCAATGGTAATTTATAAGAATAATACTAAAGGAATATAGAAAGACTGAGCTAAGAGAACTCCCTGGGCCACTCAGTGTAGTGATCTGCTACCACAGGCATCCATTTCACACCTTGTAACTTGCAGTTACAGGGAGTTTGGTGTCTTTTCTACCTTGGAAGGCTGCTGCAGAACCTGGAGCTGGAATTCATTTAAATTCAGCTTTGTGTAACATGAAGTCTTAGAACCATACACAATATTCAGCTTATGATATCTTCATAGCTTTGCTCAGGCATACTATTATTAAATACTATTGTATTTGCATTTTCTATAATTATATCATCTCGGCAGGTCATAGTGGTGCTATGAACAAATGTTACAGCCACATCCTTCTTCCCTTGAGTCTTTTCCAACTAACAAGTTCTTGCTTCTAGACGTTTTGTTCTTTGTAGGTTCTCATATCCTTCCCCAAATACGTGACACCATATTTTGTGTTATTGAATTTTATCTGACAAATGAAAAGTCTGAGAAGCCACTGACCTATAGCTCTTAGTTCAAACTGATGGACTGGAGTCAAAGAGTACAAAAGGTTAATCTTCTATTCATAGGACAAAACTTACTATGTACTTGAAACTTTTAAAATATCCATTATCATCTTGTCTCACCTGCAGATGGTAGGAAAAAACCTGTGGTCTGTTCCTTTAAGTTTAAAGGTATGCAGAAAGAAGAGGATGTGAAAAATCTCAGAAGTGTACAGATCACCATTTAATAACATTGCACTCTAAGAAGGCTATTTTCCGAAATAGAATATGCAGAAGTACTCTTTAAATGTATTAAGTTATGTTAAAATGTGGTGTTAGCTTACAACATGAATAGTTATAAGAATTTTGTATGTATTTTATGATGTATATATTTTGGTAGTAGGAAAGTTATTTGCTCTTTCAGTAGTAGATGTCCTGTATAACAGCACAGGTTAGGATTTGTTAGCCAATATATCCATTTTTAAATGACTCAGTCATTACCTTTTTTAAAAATCATATAACAGAAAACATCTATAATACTCTCACTTCATTTCCACTGATCAAATAGCTTTTACTGTGGAATTACAAAATGCTAAATGGCTCATGAGGGTGAACCATAGCAAATAGAATTCTGGTGTTCGCTTTCTTATTATGCAACATGACTGTGAAAACATCCCAATAGGAGTAAGAGGGAAATGGAATGAGGTGATAAATAATTTATAACTAGAGAAAACTAATCAGAACTTCTCAATTCCCATTGTCCCCATACAGGTGCTCAATTACTTCCTCGAAGAGGCCAAGAGACCAATAACCTGACGTCTGGGATATAAATGAATTTTATTATTAAGGAAGATATTAAAACTTATATAAGTACACTAAAGTAGCTAATCTAAATTCTGTACAGATTTTCTAACAACCTTTCATGTCCCCTTCCTGATGGGGCTTCTTGCACAGTGGTGAGTCTTGCTAGAGCAATTGGCTGATTTTATGTAAAAATCAATGATTTCACCTTTACCACAGTCAATTTTCATGCAGTCTCTGTGGTTTTTGTGATATTTTTTTCAAAACGTGTTACTCTGGTCTTTTAAAGATTGTTTTATATATATATAGAGAGAGAGAACATATATACATAAAAAACCAACCAAACAAAAAAGTATCAGTGTTTCATATAAGTCCATCTTCAGAGCTCACTATTCCAGCTTTACCTGCCCATGCAAGAGTAACTGTGCACAATTTACAACGCAAAGAGTATGCATTTAACATTTGTATGTCAGATGTAGAGTTGACTTATTTGCAAATGGAGTAAATATGATTAAGGATGAGAAAGAAACTTTTGATTAGAGCCAGCAAGGCTGGTTAGAATATTTTCATTTAACATTTTTCTATATTTTTTTAACCTAAAAAAAAAAAAAAAAAAAGGTAACTGTCATCTGCATGTTTTGTCAAGTCATTCTTTAGCCCCCAACCTCCCTCTGGAAACAACATTGGCTATGCAATATATCAATGTTCTTCAAGGTCAATTTTCTCACTAGAAAGTACAACTTCCTAGCTGAGCTGTGGCTGGTCATTCTCAATGCTCCACAACTTTCCTTGCCCTTCTGCAATTAACTTAAAATGCTTTAGTATTGTACCTTTCCAGTCACACAACTAGAAGAAATGCTAGATATTTAGCTTATCAGAGTGTGTGACAGAGTGAAGACAAGGCATAAATAGCATGTTGGTAAGTTATACAGACATTGTGTCATGGGCGATAATGGTTTAAGAGTGGAGATGAGAACTTACCAATAAACACTGCTTTTCAGAAACTGCAAATGAAATAGGTAATATTTGCTGAATATGGTCTGTGTCCTCTGATTCTCCACACTGGTTTCCTTAATGAAATATTATTTACTATGTTTCACTTCAAACACTGCAATCTCCTCCCAAAACACTGTCCTCATAAAATCACGTGAGTTTACGCATGTGAGTTTCACAGAAAGGATATGATCGAAAGTCAGAAGTATTCTGTGAGAATTCACACCCAGTGAAGGTCGGCCGGATCACTAAAGATCTTGCAGATTCTACTCTAACCTCAATGTTTTCTATCGCTTCCTAATCCTTATTCATCTTTATGCAAGATACCTTTGTAGCTTATAACAATTCAATGACTCAATTTGTTTCCTTCTTCCAGTTCTGTCTTACCCTTAAGCAGTCCATGTCTTGATTTGATTTCAGATATTCAACTTCACATCCAAAAGATTAGTTTATTACATTACTGCTGATAAAAATGGCTCTGTACTCAGAAATTATACACGTAAAATAATAAAATATATCTTCGTTTCTCAAGATAGCACTTTGTATACTTTTAAATAGATGTGGAATGGCCCATCTGGCAGGCAACAGAAGCTGTTCCTGGAGAAGGCACTACATGCCACTTTTTTTGTTACCTACTGATAACCAAATGCACATTGCTTTAACAAGTATTCATTTCCAGTAAAACATCCTTTGGGTGTAAAATACTAACATATGAATCTTTTATGCCACATTTTTAGACAAGGACAAAATGATACAAAAACCTTAGCACTTTCAGAGATATGAACTTCCATTATAAGTATTTGTATGGATATAAAGCAGTTACGTCTCATCCCAAACAGGTGCATTCCCATCGATTATTTTTATTAGGTTTGTGGTATCAACTCAACTCATCCAAATACTTTAACTGCGAGACATTTAACCTGTCAAAAATCGCTCATTCCAGCCGTGATTGTTGAGCATGTACCATTTAAAGAAAAGGAAAAAAAGATACTGAACAGCAATTTTATGTAGAACACATGCATTTTACAGATTAATTCAAAGCTTCAATTTCTTTCTCTCTTCCAATTTTTAAATCAGCCTGAATTCCTTGCCCTTGAGAAAAGCAAAAACATAAGCACATGCACGTCCAAAAACATTCCATGGCTTTGATGCTAACAGTCAGCCTTGAGCAACTGTATAATCTTAAAATAAACCCAAAACTTCACTGTTAGTTTCACCCTGCTTTATACAGTCACCTGGGAGAGCAATACAGGTATATCTATACCTGTGTATGTCTCTGTATTTTTTAATGTTTTCATAGCTCTTAAAACCCTAACGCTGTTAGGCCTGGAAAAACTCAGCTTTGTGTTCTGGAAAAAGCTATGAAGAACAGCATAACATATCATTAACTGGTATCAGAATTCAAAGCCTATTGTGAAGAAACAAAAGGCATCCATATATTTGGGTATGTATTTAGTTTTCTCACTAGCATAACTATTAAATGATTCAGCTTTGACTTTAACGGAATGTGCTCCAAATCTTTCTTCTTTCAAATGTTTTGAGACTTTCTTCACACAAAGAAACATTAACTGTGCTACAACATCTACCTTCTCACACTGCAGGCAAGATGCACATAAAGCAAACCAAACCACTAATATTCAGTTATGTGTTTATATATATATATTGCTTTTTGTTGTGCTTCTTCCACTCTTCACTGCAAATTTTCTGTGTGCTTCACAACTCCCTAGGGAGGGGGAACTGATTACAAAAGTACTAATAGGCAAATTCTTTGCTTTGGGTTTTGTTGGTTTGGTATAATTGGGTTTGGTTTTTAAATCAGGAAATGTCTGGTTTTTTTCACTAGTCTACAAGCATTCGCACTTTTGAGATAATTTTGACATCATTTTCTAAAGGCTTGGATTTCTTGAACTATTATTAATTTTAGTAAATCTCTCTGGAGTGAGAGGAAACTTTCTGGTAACAATCTCAAAAGAGTTGTGCTACTTTGATGAGCAAACGAACTCCAGCTGAAATCAGAATGTTCTCCTGTAAATGGTATTCATAATCTCTTGCAAATTCAAGGTGTGTGAGCACCAGTGACTAACAAGCCCAAGAGCAGCAGGAGATTCCTCAGTATCTCTCAAGTTGAAATAAACACACAGTGCTCATTTTTAGAAGCTCAATTTTCTGAACAGAAGCTGTTTTGGTCATTAGACCTTGAGTTTGAAGAACAGAGTCACCATCAGAAGCATTTAAAGAACATCAGATGCAGCTGAAAGTACCCT